>NW_025212799.1:4001-9538 GCF_004010195.1 Chiloscyllium plagiosum | reverse complement strand
AGGAAAAACAAGATAATGGAATTATCAATGCTTTCCCTGTGAACAATATCTGAAGAATAGGAGAAAATCAAGGCTTAGTTGTGAACTTCATAAACGATGATGATGAGAATGGGAGGGATGGAGTTTAGAGGGAATGATAAAATAATTTTGTGGGTGACAGAAGATGAGCTGGTGGTTCACAGTGAGGAGGAACGTGTGAGGGTACAGGATGGTATAAACCGGTTGTTCAGGTGGATAGATCAATCGCTAATGAAATTTTAAACTGATACCTTTCAGAAGTAACAATACTGTACTCAAACTGAAGAGGGGCTGGATTTACTTGATTTTACTTTTAAGCAAAGAAGGCTGAGAGGTGCTCCTGATGGAGGTGTTTAACAACATGAGGGGTCTAGACTAGGAAAACAAAGAGTAGTTCTTCCCCTGACTCGAAGGCTCAATAATAAGGAAACAATTCATTGAACTGAATTCATTGAAATATTACACTGTTTTTTTTTTCCATTTCACTCGTCATTGTGCTCTAACACAAACATATTTTCCTAATATGGTCCAAAGAGCAATATTTGCCCATTCCCTGACATGTCAAGACCTATATAAAGAATTAAAAGTAACTTACCTGGGGACTCGGGCCTCCATTTGCTGAGAGGTGTGAGGGAGGAGTGAACGACTTCTGGGAAGTCATATATTTGTGTAGTTGCGCTACTCAAAACACGACTCGGGTAGTGTCTCCCATCCATCTCCTCCTCTGACCAAAAAAAAAACTTCTGTGCACCAGATTGGTAAGATAGCGAGTTTATTTTTTATTCCTTATTTTTCAACAGTCTCTTTGAGAATTTAGAATCATGGGAATGGAGGTGAGGGCAGTTGAATGTTCCTCCTGCAGAATGTGGGAGGTAAGAGTCACGACTAGTGTCCCTGCTGACTACATCTGCGGGAAGTGCACCCAACTCCAGCTCCTCGAAAACCGTGTTAGGGAACCGGAGCTGGAGCTGCATGAACTTCGGATCATTCGGGAGGGTGATGGAGTTATTGAGAGGAGTTACAGGGAGGTCGTCACTCCTCAGGTACAAGAAAAAGGCAAATGGGTTACAGTCAGGGGATGGAAAGGGAAATGGCAGGCAGTGCAGGGATCTCCTGTGGCAATCCACCTCAACAATAAGAATACTATTTTGGATACTGTTGGGGAGGGGAGGCTTTTCAGGGGAATGCAGTGGGACACAGGGCTCTGGCACAGAGTCTGTCCTTGCTGCTCAGAAGGGAAGGGGAAGAGGAGCAGAGCAGTAGTCATTGGGGAATCCATAGTTAGGGAGACAGATAGGAGGTTCTGTGGGGATGAGAGAGAGTTTCCTGAAGAAGGGCCTGTGCCCGAAACGTCGAATCTCCTGTTCCCTGGATGCTGCCTGACCTGCTGTGCTGTTCCAGCAATAAAGTTTCGACACAGGGCTCTGGCACAGAGTCTGTCCTTGCTGCTCAGAAAGGAAGGGGAAGAGGAGCAGAGCAGTAGTCATTGGGGAATCCATAGTTAGGGGGACAGATAGGAGGTTCTGTGGGGATGAGAGAGACTCACGGTTGATGTGTTGCCTCCCAGGTACCGGGGTTCGTGATGTTGCTGGTCATGTTTTTGGGATCCTTCAATGGGAGGGGGAGCGGCCCCAAGTCGTGGTCCACATAGGCACCAACGACATAGGTAGGAAGAGAGATGGGGATTTAAGGCAGAAATTCAGGGAGCTAGGATGGAAGCTTAGAGCTAGGATGAACAGAGTTGTTGTCTCTGGTTGTTGCCCGTGCCACGTGCTAGTAAGGTGAGGACCAGAGAGAGAGGAATTGAACATGTGGCTACGGGGATGATGCAGGACGGAGGGTTTTGGATTCTTGGATAATTGGGGCTCTTTCTAGGGTACGTGAGACCTCGGCAAGCAGGATCGTCTTCATCTGAACCAAATGGGTACCAATATTCTGGGGGTGGGGGGGGGGGGATATACGCTAAGGCTATTCGGGTGGGTTTGTAATAATCCAGCAGGCGGATGGGAACTAAAATTGTAGTTCGAGTATAGAAAACGTTGAGAGTAGGGAGGTCCGAAATTAAGTTTCAGGGATGCAAGATGGCACCGGCAAGCAAGAAGTTGGTTTGAAGTGTGACTACTTAAACACCAGGAGCATCCAGAATAAGGTAGGTGAACTTGTAGCATGGGTTGGTACCTGGGACTTCAATGTTCTGGGTATTTCGGAGACATGGTTAGAGCAGGGACTGGAATGGCTGTTGCAGGTTCCAGGATTTAGATGTTTCAGTAAGAACAGAAAAGATGGTAAAAGAGGGGAGGTGTGGCATTGTTAGTAAAGGACAGTATTACAGTTGCAGAAAGGATGTTTGGGGAATCGTCAACTGAGGTAGAATGGGCTGAGGCTAGAATCAGGAAAGGAAATGTCATCCTGCTGGGAGTTTTCTACAGAGCTCCGAATATTTCCAGACATGTAGAGGACAGGATAGTAAAGATGATTCTTGATAAGGATGAGAGAGACAGGGTAGTTGTCATGAGAGACTTCAACTTTCCAAATATTGACCGGGAACACTATAGTATGAGTAATATAGATGGGTCAGTTTTTGTCCAGTGTGTGAAGGAGGGCTTCTTGCCACTGCATGTAGACAGCCCAACAAGTGGCAAAGCCACATTAGATTTGGTACTGTGTAATGAACCCGGCCAGGTGTTAGAAAAGGACGTAGGTGAGCACTTTGGTGATAGCGATCTCAATTCTGTTATGTTTACTTTAGTGATATAAAGGGATAGGTGTATACCACTGGGTAAGAGTAATAGCTGGGAGAAAGGCAATTGCAATGCAATTAGGCAAGTTTTAGGAAGCATAGGACGGGGAAGGAAACTGCCGGGGATGGACACATTAGAAAAGTGGAGCTTATTCAAGGAACAGCTCCTGAGTGTCCAAGATAAGTATGTACCTGTCAGGCAGGAAGGAAGCTGTAGTGCGCAGGGGCCGTGGTTTACGAAGGGATGGAATCTCTGGTCAAGAGGAAGAAGAAGGCTTATGTTAGGATGAGATGTAAAGACTCAGTTAGGACGCTTGAGGGTTACAAGGTAGGCAGGAAAGACGAAAGAGAGAGCTCAGACGTGCCAGGAGGAGACATGAGATGTTGTTGGCGGATAAGATCAGGGTAAACCCTAAGGCTTTCTATAGGTATTTAAGGAATAAAAGAATAATAAGAGTAAGATTAGGGCCAATCAAGGATAGTAGTGGGAAGTTGTGTGTGTAGTCAGAGGAAAGAGGGGAAGCACTAAATGAATATTTTTCGACAGTATTCACTCTAGAAAACGACAGTGTTGTCGAGGAAAATACAGAGGTGTGATTGACACTAGGTGTGATTGAGGTTCACAAGGAAGAGGTATTAGAAATCCTGCAGAGTATGAAAAGAGAGAAGTTCCCTGGGTCTGATGGGACTTATCCTAGGAACCAGTGGGAAGCCAGGGAGAAGATTCCGAGCCTTTGGCACTGATCTTTAAATCGTCATTTTGTACAGCAATAGTGCCAGGAGACTCGAGGATAGCAAATGTGGTTCCCCTGTTCAAGAAGGGGAGTCGAGACAACCCTGGTAATTATAGTCCAGTGAGCTTTACTTCAGTTGTTGGGAAAGTGTTGGAAAACGTTATAAAAGCTTTGAGTTATAATCATCTCAAAAGAATAATTTGATTAGGGATAGTCAGCACGGTTTTGTGAAGGGTAGATCGTGCCTCACAAACCTTATTGAGTTATTTGAGAAGGTGACCAGACAGGAAAAATGAAAGCAAATCGGTTGATGTGGTGTGTATGGATTTCAGCAATCGTTCAATATGTTTCTCCACAGTAGGCTATTGTCCAAAATGTGGAGTAATAGGAATGTGAGAGAGAAAGGAGTTTGGATTAGTAAAAGGACAGATGGTGACGGTTGATGGGAAATGTTCATCCTGGAGTCCAGTTACCAGTGGTGTACCGCAAGGGTCAGTGTTGGGTCCATTGCTGTTCGTCATTTTTATAAACGATCTCGATGAGGGCGTAGAAGGGTGGGTTAGTCAATTTGCAGATGACACTAAGGTCAGTGGAGTTATGGATAGTGACGAAGCATGTTGTAGGTTACAGAGAGACATAGATAAGCTGCAGAGCAGGGCTGAGAGGTGGCAAATGGAGTTTAGAGTGAACAAATGTGAGGTGATTCACCTCGGTTCGAGTAAACGGAATGCAAAGAAATAGACTAATGGTAAGATTCTTGGTCGTGTAGATCAGTAGAGAGATCTCGGTGTCCAGGTACACAGATCCTTGAAAGTTGACACCCAGGTTGAGAGGGTTGTTAAGAAGGCATAGAGTGTTTTAGCTTTTATTAATAGAGGGAGCGAATTCCGGAACCATGAGGTTATGCTACAGCTGTACCGAACTATGGTATTGTATACTTGAAGTATTGTGTACAGTTCTGGTCACCACATTGTGAGGAGGATGTGGAAGCTTTGGAAAGGGTGCAGAGGAGATTTACTAGGATGTTGCCTGGTATGGAGGGTAGGTCTTACGAAGAAGGCCTGAGAGACTTGAGGCTGTTTTCATTGGAGAGAAGAATGGTTCAGAGGTGACGTAATAGAGACATATAAAATGATCAGAGGGTTAGATAAGGTGGACAGGGAGAGCCTTTCTCCAAGTATGATGACGGCGAGCACGAGGGGGCATAGCTTTAAATTAAGGAGTGATAGATATAGGACAGATGTCAGAGGTAAATGTTTTTTACTCAGAGAGTAGTAAGGTTATGGAATGCTTTGCCTCCACCGGGGTAGTAGATTTGCCAACTTTAAGTACATTTAAGTCGTCATTGGACAAGCATATGGACGTACATGGAATAGTGTAGGTTAGATGAGCTTCAGATTGATATGACAGGTCGGCGCAACATCGAGGGCCGAAGGGCCTGACATGCACTGTAATGTTCTATGTTCTATGTTCTATGACTTATATCAACTTCACATCTTCCTTTTCTAACCAATTCAGTGTTTGTATTGTCCCACAATACCTTCAACAGATTTTTCATAAGATATAGATTATGGACACTTTCGAACAGAATTGATAACATAATATTTTTGCTCAATATCTAACCTATAAATTTGCAACAATGCAGAACTGTTTTATTGTCCCATCACCCAGTTCCCAGACTGCAGTTGCAGCAAATAGTCATGAAATCTCAAAAGGATTGCCAAGTCTTTACTTCTGATCTACGTGGCCATTTGTCCTTTTATTGTGAAATGGGCATATTAATTACGGACTGTCTGTCTGACTGTAACTTTTGATGTGGATTACTCCAGGCAATTAAACATCAGGAGGTAAGAACAGCGATAGACCATCTGGTTGCCAGGCCTGCTGTGGGAATCAACAAGGCCTGATTGTGGTCTTTTCTCCACATTAATGTCTTGTTCCAGACACACAGAGCTACCTGCATCTCCCTCAACCAAACCTCTAGACTCCTGTGACCCCAGCCACCAACGGTGAATAAAATCAAAAAACTGTAGAAGGTTCAACAC
>NW_025212799.1:0-3039 GCF_004010195.1 Chiloscyllium plagiosum | reverse complement strand
ACCAATGAGCAATGGATTCATTACCATCAATAGACTTTTAATTCTAGGTACATATTGGATTTAAATTCCACCATCTGCCGTGGCGGCATTTGAACCCAAGTCCGCAGGACATTATCTGGATTAGCAGTCAGCGATAATACCACCAGACAAGAACCTTCATATTATTGTTGGCTTCATTGTTAAGACGGGGATCGGTTTTCACCTTTTTACAATTCCTGTTCCACTCAGGATTAAACTTTATTTGAGGGGTTTTGACTATCTCCCTAAGTAGTTTCCACTTTCTTCAAATTTCTTGCACTTTAATCTTTTTGACATGCCCAATCAGGCCAAGCCCTTCCTCAGACCAGTAAAATTATCATTGTCCAACACTAACTCTCTCCTGTGTGACTCTGTCTTCGCTGTTACATTCTGAATGTGAAACTCCATCATGTTGTGGTCACACTTTCTAAGACGATCCTGTACTACAATATGATTTATCACTCCTTCCTCATTACGTAATAACAAAGCTAGTTCTCTGGTTGGTTCCAAAACATGTTAATCAAAGAAATAATCCATCATATATTCAACGAATCGTTCTTTGAGGCTCCCCATGCCAAATTGATTAATCTAGTCAATCTGCATGCTTACATTCCCATAATCGCTCTTGTGCGCTTCTCTCAAGCCATCGGTATTTTCTGGTTCATGCTATCCCCTACTTTGAAAGTAATTTCTTGTGTGTGGTGTGTGTGGGGGGGGGGGGGGTAGTTTGTGGGCTGGAAATGCTCCTACCAATAGGTTTCTTTCAATGTGTTTTATTTCAAACCAGCCTGATTCATTAGTTTTGTCCCACGTGCTAATATCATTTCTTAATACCGCCTTGACATAATCCTTAACCAATACAGGCACTCCACCTGCTGCTCCTTCTTTTGTGAATACTGAGTAGCCAGGACATTTAACACCCTAGTCCTGACCTTCATGTAACCACATTTCAGTCATGCGCACCATGCCATACCTATTTATACCTGTTTGCACTATCAGCTCATTCATTTTATTCCAAATTTTGCACACATTTAGTTAAAAAAAAACGTTTTAACGTAAGTTCTATCGAATTATCTTTCTCTTTTAATATTTGTGTGCACAGGTGCTCCATTCATACTTATTGATTCCTGATAATAGTGACCCTATCATTTACTCCAACTTTCAACTCACATTTTTTAAAATTATTGTGATTAGTTCCCTCAGCATGGTCATTAAAATTGCTCTGCATGTTTATTTGACAAATCTTTACTTTCTGCTCAGTTTCTGACCTGCTGATTTGGTTCCCATCCTCTTGTATCATTAGCTTAAATCTACGCAATCACACGTCCCTTCCAGGATGTTGGGGCCCATCCCGTTAAAGTGCACACTTTCCTTTTTGTACAGTTCCCACCTGCCCTGAACACGATCCGAATAATCCAAAAATCAGAAACCATCCTCCCAAACTAGCTCTTTGCCACATATTCAACTCGACTATTTTCCTCTTCCTTGTCTCACTTCCAGATGCCTGGGGAGTAATCCCAAGGATCCTGCTTTTAAACTCACTCCTAACTCCCTTAACTTCTTTGCAGGATCTTTCAACCTTTCACTCTTCTTATCTATGTCATTGGTGTAAATTTGAACCACGACCGCTGGCTGTTTACCCTCCCACTTCAATATGCCCTGAGACATTCTTGATCCTTGCACCAATCACCCTTTTTTATGAGGAAATCATAGAATCGTAGAATCCCTACGGCGGGAAAACAGGCCATTTCAAACAGCACGTCCATGCTGACATTTTGAAGATTACCTCTTTGCGACCCATTCCCCTACTCTGTTACTCTTCATTTACTCCTGACTAATGCACCTAAGCGGCACATCGCTGAACACTATTGGCAAAGCACAAACAACCCAGACCCATTCCTCTACATTATGTTGAATCTGCTTTCCCACAACAGATACTGACAGAACTACTGCGCATTTCCAGCAACTTCTGGTTTTGTTAACGATGTTGATTGCATATTGATAAAAAAGTGTGCAACACAGAATTGAAAAAAAAAAGCTGAATTTAAACTCAAGAGAAAACTAATTATTTGGTCGTTCAATGATCCCTGGAAAGGTTCATTACATTACTGCTGTTCGATCCATGAACATCATTTGTTCACTTTCCCAATCCATGAATAAAGGAGGTTTTTACATTTTTTTTTTGATATCAGAAAGCTTGGAAACGTTGCACATTTACTCTTCCATATGGGAATGTGATAACATCTCATTCTTTCAACTCCGTCCAAGAACAGAGAAGTATTCAAAAATGCACACACACATGCACACATATAAACGCACATGCATACACACATAGACACACACACACCCACACACATACACACAATGTAATTCTTTGTCTAAAAATATCAGTAACAATGTAAGTAATTGGAAAGATAACTGAAAAGAAAGATTTAGGTAAAGGAAGGATGAAAGGAAATGGGCTTTTTGGAACAGAAAAGACTATCATGTGAACTTACTAAGTTGATCAAATTTATGGAAAGCTATGCAAGGCAGATAAAAGTTATTGTTATTGTTATTGTTATGAAGTTATTGTTACATTTAAGAGAGACTGGAAGCTGGCACAAAGTGTTCTGAAAGAAGTTAAATGTAACATTTGACTGTGAAATCAACAGCTGAGTTGCCACGTAACGAAAACCAATTCAACTTCGGCCAGTTTAAATTTTGCCCCAACACACTGAAATCAATATGAGTTTGAAATGCTTGGTGAATTCAAAATCAATGAAATGTTCCGATGTTTAGAGGTATAACACTTGACATTTTGAACATTTATGGGGAGAACTGCCAAGGACATCCAGAAAGATAGACTGCAAGTTGAAGGTCTTTCTGAAAGGTACCTGTCTATAAGAGGTTTACACAGCAGAATATCGATGCCAACCGAAAGAAAACTCTATAGAGGAAAGTATACAAAGGAGACTCGACAAAGCTGACTGGTTTTGAAACATGATATTTTTTTGTAAATCTTAATCTTTTTTTTTGTTT
>NW_025212798.1:23988-28704 GCF_004010195.1 Chiloscyllium plagiosum | reverse complement strand
TCTTGCAAAATGTCTATATTACAGAGGCAGAAGGGCTGGATGTCTTGAAATGCAAAGTGGATTAATCCCCATTACCTGATTAGGTGTACCCTAGAACTATGAGGGAAGCTAGAGAAGTGATTGCGAGGACTCTTGCTGAGATATTTGTATCATCGATAGTCTCAGGTGAGGTGCCGGAAGACTGGAGGTTGGCTAATGTAGTGCCACTGTTTAAGAAGGGTGGTAAGGATAAGCCAGGGAACTATAAGCCAATGAGCCTGACATCGGTGGTGGTCAAGTTGGTGGAGGGAATCCTGAGGGACAGAATGTACATGTATTTGCAAAGGCAAGGACTGATTAGGGGTAGTCAACATGGTTTTGTGTGTGGGAAATCATGTCTCATGTTTTTTGAAGAAGTAACAAAGAGAATTGATGAGGGCAGAGCAGTAGATGTGATCTATATGGACCTAGGTGATCTATGTGATCTAAGAACACAGGGAGAACTAGCCATTTGGATACAGAACTGGGTCAAAGGTAGAACGCAGGGAGAGATGGTGGAGGGTTGATTTTCAGACTGGAGGCCTGTGATCTGTGGAGTGCCACAAGGATCGGTGCTGGGTCCTCTACTTTTTGAATTTACACGGATGATTTGGATGTGAGCATAAGAGGTATAGTTAGTAAGTTTGCAGATGACACCAAAATTGGAGGTGGAGTGGACAGCGAAGAGGATTACCTCAGATTGCAACAAGATCTGGACCAGATGGGCCAATGGGCTGAGAAGTGGCAGATGGAGTTTAATTCAGATAAATGAGAGGCGCTGCATTTTGGGAAATCAAATTTTAGCAGGACTTATACACTTAATGGTAAAGTCCGAGGGAGTGTTGGAGTGCAGGTTGATCGCTCCTTGAAAGTGGAATGGCAGGTAGATAGGATAGTGAAAAAGGCGTTTGGTATGCTTTCCTTTACTTGTCAGAGTACTGAGTACAGGATTTGGGCGGTCATATTGCGGCTGTACAGGACATTGGTTAGGCCACTGTTGGAATATTGCGTGCAATTCTGGCTCCTTCCTATCAGAAACATGTTGTGAAACCTGAAAGGGTTCAGAAAAGATTTACAAGGATGTTGTCATTGTTATGGGGAGGGGCTGAACAGGCTGGGGCTGTTTTCCCTGAAGGCTTAGGGGTGACCTTATAGAAGCTTACAAAACTATGAGGGGCATGGATAGGATAAATAGGCAAAATCTTATCCCTGGGTTGGGGGAGTCCAGAACTAGAGGACATAGGTTTCTGGTGAGAGGGGAAAAATATAAAAGAGACCTACGGGGCAGCTTTTTCACGCAGAGGGTGGTACGTGTATGGAATCAGCTGCCAGGGGAAGTGGTGGAGGCAGGTGCAATTGCAATATTTAAGCATCATTTGGATGGGTATATGAATTGAAACGGTTTGGAGTGATATGGGACTAGATTGTGTTGGGATATCTGGTCGACATGGCCGGTTGTACTGAAGGATCTGTTTCCATGCTGTAGATCTCTATGACTCTATGACTCTATGAATAAAGCTTGATTCATTGTTTAAATGAAAGAAGCTTGGAACATTGCTTGAATGTGTTAACATCGAGCCATTGAATGAACGAATGAGGTTTGCTTCACTGAATGAATGAGTGCAGTTTGATTCATTGAATGAATGAGATTAGAGCGAGTCATTGATTGAATGATTTGGAGCTCGCTTCATTCAATCAATGAATACAGTTTAATTAATTGAATGAATGAGTGAAGTTTGGTTGAACGAATGCATTTTGATTCATGAAATGAACGAGTTATGCTATTTTCATTGAAGCAAAGAACGAAGTTTGAATTATTGAATGAATGAGTGAAGCTCGTTTCTTTGATTCAATGAAATTAGTTTGATTCATTGAATGAGTGAGTGAATCTCATTTCATTGAATTAAAGAATATGTTTTGATTCATTAATAAATGAGTTGTTATTTTCACTGAATGAAGGAAAACTGTTTGATTAATTGAATGAATGAGTTTGCTCGTTTCATTGATTCAATGAATGAAGTTTGATTCATTGAATGAATGGTTGACGTTTGATGCATTGAATGAATGAATGAGTTACGCACGCGTCACTGCACGAATGAATGAGGTTTGCCTCATTGAATGAGTGAGTGCAGTTCGAGTCATTGAATGAATGAATGAAGTTTGGTTCACTGAATTAAAGAATTCAATTTGAATCGTTATTTGAATGTGTCAGCCTGAGTCATTGAATGAATGAATGAAGCTTGGTTCTTTGGATGTCCATGTGCAAATTGATTCATTGAATAAATGTGATAAGCACGAGACTTTGAATGATATTTGCTTCGCTGAATTAATGAATACATTTTGATTCAATAATTGAATGAGTTCAGCTCGTTTCATTCAATCAATGAATAATGCTTGATTCATTCAATGAGTGAGTGAAAAATGATTCATTAAATGAATGAGTGAAAAATGATTGGTTTACTATTATTGGATGTAATTTGATTCATTAAGTGAATGAATTAATGAGGTTTGTTAATTGAATGAATGAGTGCACTTTGTTTGATTGAATCAATGGGATAGGTTCGTTTCATTGAATCAACGAATGAAGTTTGATTCATTGAATGAATCAGTGAAGTTTGATTCACTGAATGAAAGAGATAAGCTCGAGACTTTGAATGAAATAGTCCAGTTTGATTCATTGACTGTATGAGTGAAGTTCGATTAATTGAATGAATGAGTGAATCTAGTTTATTTGAATCAATGAATGGAATTTGATTCAATGAATGAATAACTGAATTAATGAATGCATTTTGATTCAATTAATGAATCAGTTAAGCTCTTTTCATTGAATCAACGAACGAAGGTTGAATCATTGAGTGAATGAATTAATTTTGATGCATTGTATGAATGAGATAAGCTAAAGACTTTGAATGAGCTAGTGCAGTTCGTTTCTTTTTGAATTATTGAATGAAGCTTGACTCATTGAATGAATGAGTGAAGTTTTAATTCATGGAATGAATGACGGAGCTCGTATTTTGAAGCAATGAATGGAGTTTGATTCATTGAAATAATGACAGAAGTTTGGTTTACCGAACTAAAGAATGCAGTTTAATTCATTGAATGAATGAGTTAAGCTCTTTTCATTTAATCAGTTAAGGAAATTTGATTCAATGGTTGAATGAATGAAGATTGATTCAATGAATGAATGAATGAATCTCATTTCTTTGGATGAAATAATATAGTTGACTCATTGAATAAACGAGTTAAGTTTGAATCACTGAATGAATGGATTTATTGAATGAATATGTTAAGCTCATTTCATTGAATCAACGAATGAAGTTTGTCTCATTGTAAGAACGATGAAGTTTAGTTCATTGAATGAATGAATTATGTTTAGTTCACTGATTTAATGACTGCATTTTGATTCAATAAATGAATGAATGACTGAAGCTCATTTCATTGAATTAACGAATGAAGTTTGATTCATTAAATGAGTGAAATTTGATATATTGAATGAATGAGTGAATTTTCGTTCACAGAATTATTGAGGAACTTTGATTCATTAAGTGAATGTGTTGTGCTTGTTTCATTTAATCAAAGAACGAAATTTGGTTCATTGAATGAATGAGTGATATTTGGTTCACTGAGTTAATGAATGCATTTTGACTCAATAAATGAATCACTGAATCTCATTTCATTGAATTAATGAATGAAATTTGATTCTTTAAATGAATGAGTGAAGGTGGATTCATTGATAAGATCGAGTCTTTGAAAGAAATAGTGCAGATTGATTCATTGAAAGAATGAGTTCAGTTTGATACATTGAATGAAAAAGGTAAACTTGAGTCACTGCATGAATACATAAGATTTGCTTCATGGAATGAATGCGATAATAGGGAGTCATTGATTGAATGCATGAAGCTCGTTTCATTGAATCAATGAATGAAGTTTGATTCATTGATTGAATTACTGACGTTTGATTCACTGAATGAATGCATTTTGATTCATTGAATGAGTGGATAAAGTTTTCTAGAATCAACGAATGAAGTTTGATTAATTGAATCAATGAGTGAATCTCATTTCATTGAATCAAAGCATATAGTTGGAGTCTTTGAATAAATGAGTTAAACTTTTCTCGCTGAATGTATGACTACAGTTTAATTCATTGAATGAATGAGTTAAGCTTGTTTCATTGAATCAATGAATGAAGAATGGCGCATTGAATGAATGAGTGAAGTTTGATTCATTGAATGAATGACTGAAGGTCATTTGCTTTTTTTGAATAATTGAATGAAGCTTGACTCATTGAATGAATGAGTGAAGTTTTAATTCATGGAACGAATGGCTGAAGTCCATATTTTGAAGCAATGAATGGAGTTTGATTCATTGAAAGAATGACTGAAGTTTGGTTCACTGAATTAATAAATGCATTTTGATTCATCAAATTGATGAGTGGATCTCATTTTCTTGAATCAATGAATGAAGTTTGTTTCATTGAATGAATGAGTGAATCTCATTTCATTGAATCAAAGAATATAGTTTGAGTCTTTGAATAAATGAGTTAATCTTTTCCCGGAGAATGAATGAATACAGTTTGATTCATTGAATGAATGAGTTAAGTTCGTTTCATTGAATCAATGAATGAAGTTTGATTCATTGATTGAATTACTGACGTTTGATTCACTGAATGAATGCATTTTGATTCATTGAATGAGTGGA
>NW_025212798.1:9389-19696 GCF_004010195.1 Chiloscyllium plagiosum | reverse complement strand
TGGGGTTCAACCCTGTCAAGTGTGAGGTTGTCCATTTTGGAAGGACAAATAAGAATGCGGAATACAGGGTTAACGGTAGGGTTCTTAGTAAGGTGGAGGAGCAGAGGGATCTTGGGGTCTATGTTTATAGATCTTTGAAAGTTGCCACTCAAGTGGATAGAGCTTGTTCGAAGGCCTATGGTGTATTAGCGTTCATTAGCAGAGGGATTGAATTCAAGAGTCGTGAAGTGATGTTGCAGCTGTACAGGACCTTGGTTAGGCCACATTTGGAGTACTGTGTGCAGTTCTGGTCGCCTCACTTTAGAAAAGATGTGGCAGCTTTGGAGAGGGTGCAGGGAAGATTTACCAGGATGTTGCCTGGAATGGAGAATAGGTCGTACGAGGATAGGGTGAGAGTGCTAGGCCTTTTCTCATTGGAACGGTGAAGGAAGAGGGGTGACTTGATAGAGGTTTATAAGATGATCAGAGGAATAGATAGACCGTCAGAAACTTTTTCCCCGGGTGCAACAGGGTGTTACAAGGGGACATAAATTTAAGGTTTCCCCGGGTGCAACAGGGTGTTACAAGGGGACATAAATTTAAGGTGAACGGTGGAAGGTACAGGGGGGATGTCAGGGGTAGGTTCTTTACCCAGAGAGTGGTGGGAGTATGGAATGCGCTGCCTGTGGGAGTGGCAGAGTCAGAATCATTGGCGATCTTTAAGCGGCAATTGGATAGGTACATGGATGGGTGCTTAAGCTAGGACAAATGTTCGGCACAACATCGTGGGCCAAAGAGCGTGTTCTGTGCTGTATTGTTCTATGTTCTATTAAGGAAATGAGTTAAGATCGTTTTATTGACTCTATGAATGAACTTTAATTCATTGAATGAGTGAGTGAAGTTCGATTAATTTGAATGAATGAGTGAATCTCGTTTCTTTGAATCACTGAATGAAATTTGATTCACTGAATGAATGAGAGAAGATTGGTTTACTAAATTAATGAATTCACTTTGATTCATTTAGTAAATGAGTTAAGATCATTTCATTGATTCATTGAATGAACGAGTGAAGTTTCAAACTTTGATTGAATATGTTAACCTCGCGTTATTGTATGAATGAATACGGTTTACTTAATTGAATGAACGAGTGCAGTTTGATTCATTGAATGATTGAGATAAGAGCGAGTCATTGATTGAATGCGTGGAGCTCGTAGCATTGAATCAATGAAAGAAGTTTGAATCAATGAATGAACATGTGAAGTTAGGTTCAATGAATGAATTTTGATTCATTAAATCAATGATTTAAACTCGTTTCATTGAATCAATGAATGAAGTTTGATTCATTGAATGAATGAGTAAAGCTCATTCTTCGATTCAATAAATTAGTTTGATTCATTCAATGAATAACGTAAGCTCGTTTCTTGAATCATTGAATTAAGTTTGATTCATTGAAATAATGACTGACGTTTGGTTCACTGAATTAATGAATGAATTTGATTCATTGAATGAATGAGTGAAGTTTCCATTTTGATTCAATTAATGAATGAGTTAAGCTCGTTTCATTGAATCAATGAATGAAGTTTGATTCATTGAATCAATGAGTAAAGTTTCAAACTGTGATTGAATGTGTTAACCTCGACTCATTGATTAAATGAATGAGGTTTGCTTCATTGAATGAATGAGATAAGAGCGAATCATTGATTGAATGCGCGGACCTCGTTTCATTGTATCCATGAAAAAGGTTTGATTCATTGCATGAATGAATGAGGTTTAGTTCAATGAATGAATTTTGATTCATTAAACCAATGAGTTAAGCTCGTTTCATTGAATCAATGAATAAGGATTGATTCATTGAATGAATGAGATAAGCTCGAATTTTTGAATGAACTAGTGCAGTTGGATTCATTGAATGAATGAGTAAAGCTCGCTTCTTTGATTCAATGAATGCAGTTTGATTCATTGAGTTGAATGAGTGAATCTAGATTTATTGAATCAAAGAATATAGTTTGATTCAACGAATAAATGGCTTAAGCTTTTGTCACTGAATGAGTGAATACAGTTTGATTCATTGAATGAATGACTGAATCTCGTTTTTTTTAAATCAATGATTGAAGCTTGACGCATTGAATGAATGAGTGATGTTTGATTCATTGATTAGATTAGATTACAGTGTGGAAACAGGCCCTTCGGCCCAACAAGTCCACACCGAACCGCCGACGCGCAACCCACCCATACCCCAGCGCAACCCACCCATACCCCTACATTTACCCCTTACCTAACACTCTGGGACAATTCACCTGACCTGCACATCTTTGGACTGTGGGAGGAAATCGGAGCACCCGGAGGAAACCCACGCAGACACGGGGAGAATGTGCAAACTCCACACAGTCAGTCGCCTGAGTCGGGAATTGAACCCGGGTCTCTGTCGCTGTGAGGCAACAGTGCTAACCACTGTGCCACCGTGCCGCCCACGGTTATTGAATGAATAAGTGAAGCTTGTTTGTTGAATCATTGAATCAAGTTCGATTCATTGAAATAATGGCTGAAGTTTAACTTGAATGAGTAAAGCTCGTTTCTTTGACTCAACGAAAGTAGTTTGATTCATTGAATGAAAGAGTGAGTCTTGATTCATTGTATCAAAGAATATTGTTTGTATTCACTGAATGAATGAAGTTTCTTTCATTGAATGAATGCATTAAGCTCGTTTCATTGAGACAGTGAATGAAGTTTGACTTGTTGAATGAATGAGAGTAGTTTCATCCATTGAAATACTGAAGCTCGTTTTTTGAATCAATGAATGGAGTTTGATTCATTGAAATAATGACTGAAGTTTGGTTCACTGAATTAATGAATGCGGCTTGATTCGTTAAGTGAATGAGTTAAGCTCTTTTCAATGAATCAATGAATGAAATTTGATTCATTGATTGAATGAGTGAAGTTTGATTCATTGAATGAATGCGTGAAGCTCCTTTCGTTGAATCAAAGAATATACTTCCAAACATTGAATAAATGAGTTAAGTTTGTTTCACTGAATGAATGAATACAGTTTGGTTCATTAAATGAATGAGGTAAGCTCCTTTCATTGAATCATTGAATGAAGTTTGACGCAATGAATGAATGCGTGAAGGTTGATTCATTGAATGAGTGAGATAAGCTCGAGACTTTAAACGAACTGGTGCTCTTTGACTCATTCAATGAATGAATGATATTTGGTTCACTGAATTATTGAACGGAGTTTGATTCATTGAGTCAATGAGTGAAGTTTGATTCACTGAATCAATTAGATAAGCACGTTTCATTTAATCAACGAATGAAGTTGATTCATTCAATGAATGAGTTAAGCTTGAGTCATTGAATGAATGAATGAGGTTTGTTTCATTGAATGAATGAGTGTAGTTTGATTCGTTGAATGAATGAGATAAGATGGAGTCATTGATTAAATGAGTGAAGTTCGTTTCAACGAATCAAAGAAAGATGTTTGCTTAATCGAATGAATGAGTGAAGTTTGGTTCACTGACTGAATCCATTTTGATTCATTAAATGAATGGGTTAATCTCGTTTCATTGAATTAATGAATAACATTTGATTCATTGAATGGAATGAGTGAAGTTTGATTCACTGAATGAATGAGATAAGCTCAACAATTTGAATGAACTAGTGCAGTTGGATTCATTTAATAAGTGAATGACTCTTGTTTCATTGAACCAAAAATATACTTTGATTCATTGAATAAATAAGTTAAGCTTTTCTCACTGCATGAATGAATGAATACAATTTGATTCATTGAATGAATGAGTTAAGCTCGTTTCACTGGATCAGTGAATGACGTTTAACTCATTGAATGAATGAGAAAAGTTTGATTCATTAAATGAATGACTGAAGCTTGTTTGTTTTTGAATCAATGAATGAAGCTTGACTCATTGAATGAAAGAGTAAGGTTTGATTCATTGAATGAATGACTGAAGCTCGTTTTTTAAATCACTGAATGAAGTTTGACTCGTTGAAATAATGACTGAATTAATGAATGCAATTTGATTCATTGAGTTAATGAGTTAAGCTCCTTTCATTGAATCAATGAATGAAATTTGATGCATTGATTGCATGTGTGAAGTTTGAATCATTGAATGAATGAGTGAAGCTCCTTTAGTTGAATCAAAGAACATAATTTGAATCATTGAATAAATGAGTTACGTTTGTTTCACTGAATGAATACAGTTCGGTTCATTGAATAAATGAGGAAACTCGTTTCATTGTATCATTGAATGCAGTTTGACGCAATGAATGAATAAGTGAAGTTTGATTCATTGAATGAGTGAGATAAGCTTGAGATTTTGAATGAACTGGTGTAGCTTGATTCATTGAATGAATGAGTGATATTTCGTTCACTGAATTATTGAATGGAGTTTGATTCATCAAATGAATGAGTTGAGCTCGTTTCATTTAATCAATTAATTAAGTGTGATTCATTGAATGAATGAATGAGGTTTGATTCATTGAATCAATGAGATAAGCACGTTTCATTGAATCAACAAATGAAGTTGATTCATTCAATGAAGGAGTTGCGCCCTTGTCATTGAATCAATGAATGAAGTTCGATTCGTTGAGTCAATGAGTGAAGTTTGAAACTTTGATTGAATGAGTTATGCTCGAGTCATTGGTTTGCTTCATTGAATGTGGTTTGCTTCATTGAATGAATGCGATAAGATTGAGTCCTTGATTGAATGAATGAAGCACGTTTCAATGATTCAACAAATGAAGCTTGATTCATCGAATGATTGAGTGAAGTTTGGTTCCCTAAATGAATGCATTTTGAGTCATTAAATAAATGAGTTGAGCATTGAATCAATGAATGAAGTTTGATTCATTGAATGAATGAGAGAATTTTGATTCATTGAATGAGTGAGATAAGTTCGAAACTTTGAATGAACTAGTTTTATTCTTTTAATGAGTGAGTGAATCTCGTTTCATTGAATCAAAGAATATAGTTTGATCCATTGAATAAATCAGTAAGCTCATTTCACGGAATCAGTGAATGATGTCTGACTCATTGAATGAATGCGAGAAGTTTGATTCATTGAATGAATGACTGAAGCTCGTTCTTTTTTTTTTGGAATCAATGATTCAAACTTGACTCATTGAAATAATGACTGAAGTTTGTTTCAGTGAAGTAATGAATTAGGTTCTGAACTCCAGGTTTCTGACCGAATTCCAATTCCTCCATCTGCCATCGTGTGATTCGAACCCAGGAGTCCCCTGAACTGGGTTTTGAGTCGAGGTGATAATGGCACT
This sequence comes from Chiloscyllium plagiosum, assembly GCF_004010195.1. Lineage (NCBI taxonomy): Eukaryota > Metazoa > Chordata > Chondrichthyes > Orectolobiformes > Hemiscylliidae > Chiloscyllium > Chiloscyllium plagiosum. Next base: position 14,428 of record NW_025212798.1, on the reverse strand, counting down.
CGGCCATCGTTCCTTCAATACCCCTGTAATGGCACGGGAACTTACTGGTGCCTCCGCAGATGGGAGGAGCAGGTGAAGCCCTCCCTGCACTGAGAACAGGTGAGCGGGCTGTCTCGAGTGTAGACCCGCTGGTGCATCAGCAGGCTGGAAGAATTGATGAACCCCTTAACACACTCGGAGCAGGTGATTGGCCGCTCCCTCTTGTGAACGTGCTGGTGAGCTTCCAAAATCTCAAAACATGGAATCAAGAAAGAACCCACTCTATTCACTACTTCAGACTTACACCAAGATTACACATTAAAAACTACGTACTTAACTGTTCCTGTGCTGTGAGCTCCCCCACACAGGATCCTCCAAGATCAGTTGTGAATTTTTCTGTTTATTAATTTTTCCTAGGTACACTCTGTTGTCCATAGATACATGAATTCAGACAATAAAGGCAGTAACTACGCAGATTCACTGCTGTGTCAGTTAGCAGTGTAAGTTTCTTTCTTTCTCTCTCTGTCCGTTACAGAACACGTGCTGTGGTGGTCTTTTTCCTTTATAAAAGTGCTGTTGTTTTGACATTTTTAGTCCAAAGTTCCAAAACAATGCAACAGCATGTAAAACATTAATTGCTTCTCCAGGAATTCAAGGAAATCACCTCCAACACCTAAAATACCTCGAGAAAGGAGCAGCTCTTACAGCTGCAAATTTTCCCATCCTCCATATTGGATTTGTTCTTGGTGAACATTCCCATCTCCCAGGTTACAGTTATTCAAATAATCTGCCCCACTATATTTGCTACCAAAATAGATACCTTCACATTTGTCCACACAATACTGCACCTGCCATACAATTTTCCACTCAATCAGCCTGTCCAAATAACATTGCATCTACCTCACAGCTCACCCTTCCATCCACATTTGTGACATCTGCAATTTGTGACATATTCCAATTAGTTCTGTCATCTAAATCATTGACATATACTGTGAATACCTGGGGTCCTAGTCCCAATCCCTGCAGTTCTCCAATCATGAATCATAAAACGTCGATCTGACTGATCCTCCCTGACTGACCATACAAAATACCAGATGTTAGCCTGATGTTCACAACTGACAGAGATCTGATAAGCAGTTATGAACCACTGAATTACTAAAGCACACAAGCAGGCCATTCAGCCCATTGTGTCCGTCCATAAGGTCAAGCCCATCAACAGCACAGAAACAACTGAGCATCTAAAGGCATGACCCCTCAGTCATCACACTGAGCCCCACAGCAACTATTGTTACCTGGGCGGTCATGCATTCAAAACCTGGTCTCTCAACATCACTCGTACCAGCCCACAGTTTTAAAAATTGCAATTCTCACGACAACTATAAAAAGGGAACATGTTTTGTTAAAGCAGTTGTTGCTGGGAAGTTCAATCCTGTCTGTCCCGTAGACAGTCACTGATGTATTTGGGATTGAATGACTCAGTGAATCCCTTCCCACATGTGGAGCAAGTGGACCACTGCTCCCTGGTGTGCCTGTGGGGATTACATTCCAGGTCAAACAGCGAATTGGCTCGCATCCTCCAGCCCGCACCCACCCCGGTGGGACTGTGCTTGTGTGGCACGGTGCAGATCATTGGCCGATTTAGAATGTTTTCAAATGTTACAGTACTTAGGGAGGCCATTCAGACTATCATGTCTATAATCATTCTTGAAACACCAACCCATTCTCCACCCCTATCTCCATCGTCCAGCGTCCTTGGTAGTATAGTGATTATTATCACCACCTGTGACTCAGGAGACCGGAGATGCAATTCCCCACCGGGGAGGATTTGATATTTTTACAGGCGTCTTGTAACACAGAAGTATGGATCGGATTCAAGTCCTGCCTGCTCCAGAGTTCATAAGTTCATCAGATATAGAAGCAGAATTAGGTCATTTGGCCCATCGAGTCTGCTCTGCCATTTGATCATGATTGAAATGCTTCTCACCCCATTTTCCTGCCTTCTCCCCATAACACTTCAACACATCACCAATTAAAAATCTGTCTTAACTCCTCTTTAAATTTACTTACTGTCCTAGCAGGTACCACTTTGGGGTAGTGAATTCCACAGATTCACAACCCTTCGGGAGAAGTAGTTTCAACTCTGTTTTTAATTTGTTACCCCTTATTCTAAATCTATGACCTCTCATCCAATAATGCCCCAGAAGTGGAACCATGTGCTACACATCTATTTTATCTATACATTTTATCATCTCAATTTGATCTGCCCTCATACTTCTAAATTCAAGAGAGTTTGGGCTAAACTGTTCAATCTCTCTTCATACGGCAAAACCCTCATCTCTGGGATCAATCTAGTGAACCTCCTGTAAACTGTCTCTACATCTTTCCTCAAATAAGGGAATTCAAACTGTGCACAATCTTTCAGCAATGCCATGTATAATTGCAGCAACACTTTGTTACCTTCATATTGTATTACTTTATTTATAAAAGTCAAAGTTCCATTCACTTTCTTTATTATCTGCTGTACCTGCATGCTAGTTTTCTGTGACTCATGAACGAAGATACCCAGATCTCTCTGCACCCCAAAGTCTCTCTCCCCATTTAGGTAATAGGTTGCCTTCCTGTTTTGTCGACCAAAATGTGTGACCTCACACTTATACACATTGAACTCCATCTGCCACATTTTGACCCACTCTCCTAACCTATCTATATCCATTTGTATGGTTCTTATTTCCTCATTGTAATTTACCATCCCACCTATTTTTGTGTCATCTGCAAATTTGGATATAGAGCCTTTTATTCTTGCATCCAACTCGCAAATGTAGATTGTAAATAGCTGGGGTCCAAAGACTAACCCTGTGCCACCTCACGAGTTACATCTTGCCATCCAGAACAAAAAAAGCCATTGATTCGGACTGTCTGTCTTCTGCTCATCAGCTAGCCAAGCTGATAAATCACCCCTAATCCCATATGATCCAATCTCATGAAGCAACCTTTTATGTGGCACTTTAGCAAATGCCTTCTGGAAGGCCAGATATATTACATCTATCGGATCCCCATTATCTACTTTGCTTGTTACATCACTGATGAAATCTAGCAAATTAGTCAAATATGATTTCTGGCTCATAAAGCTATACTGTATCTGACAGATAGAGCTTTTACTTTCTAAACGTTCTGATATTGCTTCCTTGATTACTGATTCTAACACCTTCCCAACAACACGTGTTAAACTAACTGGTCTACAATTCCCCACATATTGCCTGTCTCCCTTTTTGAATACAGGTGTTACATTAGCATTTTCCAATCTCCTGGAACTATAAGATCATAAGACATAGGAGGAGAAATTAGATAATTCAGCCCGTTCTGCTCCATCATTCAATCATGGCTGATAAATTTCTCAACTTCATCCTCCCGCTTTTTCCCTGCAAGCTTTGATCCCCTTGCCAATCAAGAACCTATCTATTTCTGCCTTAAATAAACTCAATGCTTCTTTCCCAGATCTAGGGATTTTTGGAATATTGTAACTAATGAATCCACTATCTCAGCCACCACTTCCTTTAGTACCCTTGGATGTAGGCCATCAGGCCCAGGGGACCCATCTGCCCTTAATCCTAATAGTTTGCTGTGTACCTTTTCCCTTACATTCTATCCTTTCTAAAGCCTCTCACTTACCCGTTCCAGTAGGAATGGTACTACGGTCCTCCAACTGGAAAACTGCCACTTCAGTGTTCCTCCGTTAACTCATTGTTTTCATCTTCCCAGCGACCAGCACTTACCTTCGCGACTCTGTTTCCTTAAGCATACCAACAGAAGCTTTTTGATATTGTGGAATGTGGGAAAAATAGTGTTACTTCTGCAATTCCATTTACAAAGTAAATGAACTCACACCAGTGTGTAATTCTTTTAGCCAAGAGCTCAGTCAAATATGGAAACTATGTGGAGGAAATACATAATTGTTTTTGTATTAGGTAAAATTGCATGCCAGAATGAAACGTGACAGCAAAACAATGGTAGATATTACAGGCGAATAGATAAGATGCTGTGAGGGGAGGAAGTTAAGCTAGATACGCCTGTACAAACAGTAGGTATAAACATCTGTTTCCCACTTTTACAGAGACACAGGAACAAACCCCAATTACAAGGGTCATAAGGATCAGTATGGTAGGGGAAGGCACAGACGGAGGGGGTAGATAATGATGAAGAAAGAATATGCCAAATAATGACCTACAGCGGGATGAGGTCAAACAGCCTTGTGAGGCCATAATAAGCATTTTGTCACAGACAAGGCCGGATAAGGCAAGAGATAAACAGGAGTAATGGGTGCCGGTCTAAGGGAAGTGGAAGTAGTAAACAGGGGAGGAGCAATGTAAAACAAAAGAAACCAAATTATATAAATGTTGTGTATTAATTGAATTTGGAGTGTGTATGTCTCTGGACATCACACCCTCTTGCTAGTGTAAAATAAAGGACACTACTGATTCAGATTTTGTCTCGGACTGCAACTACGAAGCGTGTGAGCTTTGTTTCTCACAATTGGGGGCTGTCCGGGATGTTCTTCCATCGCCAAGGGGAGTGGCTGGCCTTGGACACTGGGAAGATGCGTCCCGTTCCCCATTGAGGAGCGGTCTCGTGTCTCGGTTTGGTCCGCTCCCTTGGGCAACTGGTACGGATCCCACAAGAGAGACATCTGAATCAGACAGTGTTAGGAGCTCGATAGAAAATACAGCGAAAAGGGGCCAGGCAACTCTGTGCACAGACCAAGGTAAGAAACCTGACTTTTAAGTATTGCCTTGGTAGCCAGGAAAAGGGGTATTTAATCGCTGAGGGACTGGCGAGGACCCCGCAAAATGGGGGGTAGGCAGAGTAGCTGTCAGAGAGTAAAGGAAAAAGAAAACGTCCCTGGTAACATTCATCCTGAAAGTCCGTTGGGGAGGATGTTGCGGGAATGGACAAGCAATATTTGTACAAGGGCAAAAGATAAAAAGAAAATGATTAAATATTGTTGTTTTAGTATGGACCAAAGAACCAATCCTTTGTCCGGCTGTCTTCTGGCCAAAGTATGG
>NW_025212798.1:7741-8780 GCF_004010195.1 Chiloscyllium plagiosum | reverse complement strand
TCGCAGAATTTGACTAAAGCCTTTGAAGTTAGACAGGAGAAAGATGAGACTCCCTCAGCTTTCTTGCAAAGATTAAGAGACTCAATGCGGAAATATTCTGGAATGAACCCTGAGGACCCAGTGGCACAGGGTCTTTTGAAAGTACATTTTGTGACAAAGGCATGGCCAGACTTACAGAGAAAGATACAGAAGATAGAGGGGTGGAGCGAAAAACTATTAGATGAATTGTTAAGAGAGGCACAGAAAGTGTTTGTAAAGAGAGAGGAGGAGAGACAAAAACAGAAGGCGAAAATGATGGTAGCTATGGTTGATGAGGTAATTAAGAAAAGAATGGAACCAATAGTGAGCAAAAGGAGCGGCGGGTGGCAGCATGTAGGACAGAGAGGGAGAGGGAGAGGGAGAGGACAAGGGGGAGCATTTGATAGAGGGTTCGAGCGACAGGGGCAGAGATGGAGGTCTCCACAGGCAGGATGCTATTATTGCGGAAAGATAGGGCATTTTAAGCGGGAGTGTCCTGATCTACAAAGGGAAGAAAGGGCAATTCCGGTTATGAATTTTGATGAAGAATAGGGGTGTCAGGGGTTCCTGCCCTCGGGGGCCCACCAGAAACCCTTAATAAACTTGAAGGTGGGACCCTGTAGGGAAGAGGCAGTCTTCCTAGTATATACAGGGGCAGCACGGTCATTGCTGAATTTTAATCCAAAGAAAGTAGGAATGTCGACACGGTCAGTTACTGTTTCCGGGGTAAAAGGGGAAGGATTTACTGTTCCAGTATTTGAACCTATGATGATAGAAGGTCCTAAGGATACAGTCACAGGGGAACTGTTGTATATCCCTGATATAGGGAGTAACTTTCGAGGGAGAGACTTAATTATCCTCTTAGGACTGGAGATTGGAATTCAAGAAAAAGAATTAGTTGTACAAATGGCAATTTTGACAGAGGATGTGGAGAGAGAGATAGACCCTATTGTATGGGCTAGAGAAGAGAATCGTGGAAAAATACAGATCCCCCCCCTAGAAATAAGTTTAAAAAGGAAAG
>NW_025212798.1:5513-7524 GCF_004010195.1 Chiloscyllium plagiosum | reverse complement strand
TGGACAGATGTTAGAACAAATATTGGAGAAATTTAGCAGCCCCAAGGGGACTACCCTGTTGCAGTATGTAGACGACCTCTTAGTAACAGGAAAAAGAAGAGAAAGAATAGTAGAAGCCACTAACAAATTATTGAATTTCCTGGGCCAGCAAGGACTGCGAGTATCTAAAAACAAACTACAATATGTGGAGCGAGAAGTGAAATACTTGGGACATTTAGTTAGTAAGGGAAAGCGAAAGATAATCCCGGAACGGATAGAGGGAATAGTGGGGATGCCACTGCCCAGCACTAAACGGGAGTTACGCAAATGTTTGGGTCGAACGGGATATTGCAGATTGTGGATTGATTCCTATGTTCAGAAGACTAAGAAATTATATCTCAAACTATTAGAGGGGGAACCAAAATGTCTAAGTTGGGATGATGAGGAAAAAGAACTAGTTGAGGAGCTCAAAAGAGATCTGATCCATGCCCCCGTGTTAGCCTTACTTTCCCTAGATAAACCTTTCCACCTCTTTGCTACTGTCGATAAGGGACTGGATTTGGGAGTATTAACCCAGAGGTGGGGAGGAATGAAACAGCCAGTAGCATATCTTTCGAAGCTATTGGATCCAGTATCCTAGGGGTGGCCTGAGTGTGTGCAGGCTGTGGCTGCCACTGCACTGTTGGTGGAGGAAAGCAGAAAGCTTACATTTGGGGAAGCCCTAATAGTAAGTACCCCACACCAAGTGAGAACGATCCTAAACCAAAAAGCTGGGCGATGGTTGACAGACTTGCGGATTCTGAAATGTGAGACGATATTAATAGAAAAAGATGATCTAGTGTTGGTCACGGACAATTGTTTAAATCCAGCTGCCTTTCTTTAGAAAGGGGAAGGAGACTCTCCTCAGAATCCAGGGCACGACTGCCTTGACATTATAGAATACCAAACTAAGGTCCGCATGGACCTGAGAGATGTTCCACTTCATGCAGGGGCTAGACTTTTTATAGATGGATCATCCCGGGTGACTGAAGGGAAAAGACATAATGGGTATGCAGTCGTAGACGGGTCAAACGGTAGTGTGGTGGAGGCAGGAAGGTTGCCAAATGGGTGGTCAGCTCAGACCTGCGAACTCTATGCATTGGAAAGAGCCCTTAGAGCATTAGAAAATAAAGAGGAAACAGTATACACTGACTCTAAATATGCATTTGGTGTTGTGCACACTTTCGGAAAGATATGGCTGGAAAGAGGACTGATCAATAGCTGGGGGAAGGACTTAGTACATGAGGAGTTGATAAAACGGGTCTTGGAATCCCTATTACTCCCCCGAGAGATAGCAGTAATGCACGTAAATGGTCATCAGAAAGGAAATGAACCAGAGGTTAGGGGTAATAGATTAGCCGATGAAGTGGCTAAGGAAGCAGCCCTGAACGCACAAGAAGTGGTGATTCATTCCCTAATACCTACTGTCCCAGGTCCTAGGGAAGCTCCTATATTTACTGAAAGCGAATAAAAAGAATTGAGAGATTTAGGGGCTGCAAAAACAGCACATGGGCATTGGAGGTTACCTGATGGAAGGGAAATGTTAAAGAAAATGATGATGCAAGAGATAATGGCTGTCCTACACCAAGGCAGCCATTGGGGAGTACAAGCAATGTGTGATTTAGTTTTTAGGGAATACGGATGTAAAGGAATATATACAATTGCTAAACAAATATGTGAGGGATGTATAATATGCAGAAAGGTAAATAAGAAAGTTTTGAGATAACAGACCCCGGGAGGAAGAGACCCAGGATTGAGATCCTTCCAGAGTATACAAGTAGATTATACTGAACTACCCAGAGTAGGAAGACTAAAATAAACCGCCTCAACCTGTCGACCCCCATCCCCCACTCCAACCTCTCATCCTCACAAAACCTCCGCCTCCGAGCTTACTTTCACAATCAGGACTCCCGCTCACCTTCCGAGGACCCCTTCGCCCACCTCCAACACACTACATCCACCTGGACACCCCGCGCTGGCCTATTACCTGCCC
>NW_025212798.1:0-3947 GCF_004010195.1 Chiloscyllium plagiosum | reverse complement strand
CCTCTAGCTTATCTCTCCACGCTTCAGGCTCTCTGCCTTTATTCCTGATGAAGGGCTTTTGCCCGAAACGTCGATTTTGCCTGTCCTCAGATGCTGCCTGAATTGCTGTGCTCTTCGAGCACCACTGATCCAGAGACTAAAATATATGCTGATCATAGTAGATCATCTAACTGGTTGGGTTTTAGATTAGATTAGATTAGATTACTTACAGTGCGGAAACAGGCCCTTCGGCCCAACAAGTCGACACCGCCCCGCCGAAGCGCAACCCACCCAGACCCTTACGTTTACCCCTTACCTAACACTACGGACAATTTAGCATGACCAATTCACCTGACCTGCACATCTTGGGACTGTGGGAAGAAACTGGAGCACCCGGAGGAAACCCACGCAGACACGGGGAGAACGTGCAAACTCCACACAGTTAGTCGCCTGAGGCGGAAATTGAACCCGGGTCTCTGGCGCTGTGAGGCAGCAGTGCTAACCACTGTGCCACCGTGCCGCCCAACTAATGCCCCCTAACTACCGCCACTGCGAGTGGTGTGTCTAAAACAATATTAGAGCACATAATTCCCCAGCATGGGCTAGTGAACCGTATAGATTCCGACCAAGGAACTCATTTTACCTCTAAAGTGTTCCAGGGGATAATGAAAGGGTTGGGAATTTCCTGGGAGTTCCATACTCCATGGCACCCGCCATCATCGGGAAGGGTTGAGAGAATGAACCAAACACTCAAACGCCAGCTCTCTAAATTGATAAAAGAAACCAGACTCCCTTGGACCAAATGTTTACCGATAGCTCTCTTGCGAGTACGAACAGCCCCAAGGAAAGATTTGGGACTATCCCCCTATGAATTCTTATTTGGATTACCTCACTTGGGAACGAATGGAGAATTGCCAATTCCAGAAACTAAAGATTTGTTTTTAAAGAAGTATATACTGGGCTTGTCCTCCTCTTTGTCTTTCCTCAGGAACAGGGTTTATTGGCACAGACCTCCATTCCTTGAATTCACCGTTTATACCATCCAGCCGGGCGATTGGATCTTAGTAAAATCATGGATAGAGACTAAATTGCAGCTGGACTGGGAAGGGCCGTACCAGGTTCTTTTGACTACCGAAACAGCAATAAGGACGGCTGAGAAAGGCTGGACTCATTACACTCGGATCAAAGGGCCAGTGGTCCCTCCAGTTGAGGAAGAAGTCTGGACAGCCGAATCAACGCAAGACCCGCTGAAACTCAGACTAAAGAGACTTTGAGTAACTGACTATACAGTGGCGATGCGAGCGCGGGATTATTTCTGTAAGATTGTATATTAAGTCTTTTTGTGTTCCAGCATGATGTTTAGAATACTGGGAGTGCTTAGAGTTATGATGCTAGCCCTCTTAGTCTTGGGATTTTGTCAAATATCATTTTCATATGTATTATTAACGGTTCCTGAGTCTGATAATCCACAAGTAATAGACGCTGATGCATGCAGCTTAGTAAATTGTGGGGATGTAGATAATCAGACACAGCACTGCAGTTCTGAGATACATCTTAAGTCCTATTGTGACATTCTCTCGTCACAATACACCGGGCCCCCTTTTGACCAGCTCGCGATTGTCCCGATAAAAAGTGTAACCCAATATACCTAACAATAAAGAAAACCACATGGCACGAAGCAATTCTCGGGGTGGGGGGGGGGGCGCATCTATGAGATACAATTAAATGAAACATTTGGGATAGAAATGAAAGCAAATGGGAAGGATTTCTTGGGCTGTTGTTTTTGAATTAGGGTAGGACAGGGAAAACAGGTAGAACTACTGGGTAATAAGATACAACCTTTCATCCCTCCCGATGACCCTAAAGTAGTAAAAAATTATAGAGGTAAAGGACTTGAAACAGACCATCGAAATAGAAACTGGGTACGGGGATGCAAATGCCTGGGTTGAATGGGTAAAGTATACTGTAAAAAGTCTGAACAAGAGCAATTGCTATGCATGTGCCTCCGGTAGGCCAGTGGCCCAGGTGGTTCCCTTTCCGCTCGGGTGGAAGCGAGATAGGAAGGGCATGAAATGTATGATAGCCCTGTATCAGGATGAGACTGCATGGAATGATAGGAATTGTACCTCCCTTGGAGAAGAAACATGCAAAGGTCCCCCCCACATTTTCCGCCGCAGTTGGAAATCACACGTCGTGTGCGTAGACGAGGTACAAGTCGGTTGAGAGATTTGGGGGAGCTGAAAGTAGGTACAGAGATTAAGAATGTTACTGAAACAGAGAAGGGAGGGAACTACTCAGCACTAAAGGTTCCCCGAGTGGATCTGTGGTGGTACTGTGGAGGCAAAATATTGAGACCCACGCTACCTCCGGATTGGAGAGGGATATGTGCAATTGTACAATTGGCAATTCCATTTACCCTAGCATTTGAGAAGGAAAAGATAGTAGGGAAACAGGGAAGGGGTAAGAGATTACTGTTAGACCCTTCTTTCGATGATAAGATTTATCTCGACTCGGTAGGAGTCCCTAGGGGAGTACCTGAATTCAAAGCTCGTAACCAGATTGCAGCAGGCTTTGAGTCAGCTCTCTTTTGGTGGGTAACAATTAATAAAAATGTAGATTGGATAAATTACATTTTCTATAATCAACAGCAATTAATAAATTGTACAAGAGATGCGGTTAAAGGAATATCAGAACAGCTTGATGCGACAAGTAGGATGGCATGGGAAAACAGAATGGCCCTTGATATGATTTTAGCAGAAAAAGGGTGTGTGTGTGTGTGAGAGAGATGTTAGGAGGAAGCTGTTGTACCTTTATTCCTAATAACACTGCACCTGATGGTTCAATTTCTCGGGACTTAAGGGGATTGACTACCTTAGCAGAGGAACTGGCTGAGAATTCAGGAGTAGACACATCTCTCACGGGATGGCTTGAATCATGGTTTGGAAAATGGAAGGGGGTGGTGGTTTCTATCTTTACTTCCCTGAAAGTCGTAGTCGGGGTATTGGTGGCCATTGGCTGTTGTATCATACCCTGTATACGAGGGCTCAACAAAAGAGTGATTGAAACAGCCTTGATGAAACAGATGCCCCTAAAAGGGAATCAGGCAGAGGAGCTTTATCAACTAAATAATGAGGGGATGAGTGAGACCAAGATGGATGAAATCTCCAGAACGATGCTTGCGAATTTTGGGGGCGATGCTTAAAAGAAAAATTGCAGAAGATAACAAATGGTAATTATAAAGAAAAAGGGGAAATTGTGGGATGTGGGAAAAATAGTGTTACTTCTGCAATTCCATTTACAGAGTAAATGAACTCACACCAGTGTGTAATTGTTTTAGCCAAGAGCTGAGTCAACAAGAATTGAAACTATGTGGAGGAAATGCATAATTGTTTTTGTATTAGCTAAAATTGTATGCCAGAATGAAACGTGACCGCAAAACAATGGTAGATATTACAGGCGAATAGATAAGATGCTGTGAGGGAAGGAAGTTAAGCTAGATACGCCTGTATAAACAGTAGGTATAAACATGTTTCCGACTTTTACAGAGACACAGGAACAAACCCCAATTACAAGGGTCATAAGGATCAGTACGGTAGGGGAAGGCACAGATGGAGGGGGTAGATAATGATGAAGAAAAAATATGCCTAACAATGACTTCCAGCGGGATGAGGTCAAACAGCCTTTTGAGGCCATAATAAGCATTTTGTCATAGACAAGGCCGGATCAGGCAGGAGATAAACAGGAGTAACGGGTGCCGGTCTAAGGGAAGTGGGAGATGTAAACAGGGGAAGAGCAATGTAAAACAAAAGAAACCAAATTATATGAATGTTGTGTATTAATTGAATTTGGGGTGTGTATGTCTCTGGACATCACACCCTCTTGCAAGTGTAAAATAAAGGACACTACTGGTTCAGATTTCGTCTCGGACTGCAACTATTGAAGTGTGTGTGAGCTTTGTTTCTCACAAT
>NW_025212797.1:13492-15664 GCF_004010195.1 Chiloscyllium plagiosum | reverse complement strand
TGGGTCTGGTGGCGACAGATGGGGACCAGTGGCGACAGATGGGTTGTAGTTGGGCCTGGTGGCGACAGATGGGGACCGGTAGCGACTGATGGGGTCCGGTGGTGACAGATGGGGTGTGCTGGTGATGAATGCGGCCTGGTGGGACCCGGTGGAGACAGGTGGGTCCTGGTGGCGACAGATGGGGACCAGTAGCGACAGATGGGTTGTAGTTGGGCCTGGTGGCGACAGATGGGGACCGGTAGCGACTGATGGGGTCCGGTGGTGACAGATGGGGTGTGCTGGTGATGAATGCGGCCTGGTGGGACCCGGTGGAGACAGGTGGGTCCTGGTGGCGACAGATGTGGCCTGGTTGGGCCCGGTGGCGACAGATGGGGCCTGGTGGAGACAGATGGGTATCGGTGGTGATAGTTGGGGACTGATGGGGCCTGGTGGCGACAGATGGTGCCTGGTGGCGACAGATGGGGCCCGGGGGGAGACAGATGGGTACCGGTGGTAATAGTTGAGGACTGATGGGGCCTGGTGGTGACAGACGGGGCTCGGTGGCGACAGACGGGGCCCGGTGACGACAGACGGGGCCCGGTGTCGACAGATGGGGACTGGTGGGACCCGGTGGAGACAGGTGGGTCCCGGTGGCGACAGATGGGGTCCGGTGGCGACAGATGGGGCCCGGTGGCGACAGATGGGGCCCGGTGGCGACAGATGGGGTCTGGTGGCGACAGATGGGGACTACTGGCGACGGATGGGGACCGGTGGCGATGGATGGGGAGTGCTGGAGACAGATGGGGATCGGTGGAGACAGATGGGGATCGGTGGAGACAGATGGGCATCGGTGGAGACAGATGGGCATCGGTGGAGACAGATGGGCATCGGTGGAGACAGATGGGGATCGGTGGAGACTGATGGGGATCGGTGGAGACAGGTCGGGGCTGGTAATGACAGATGGGCTGTAGTTGGGCCTGGTGGCGACAGAGGGGACCGGTGGCGACTGATGGGGAACGGTGGTGACAGATGGGGCCTAGTGGTGACAGATGGGGCCTGGTGGTGACAGATGGGACCCGGTGGAGACAGGTGGGTCCTGGTGGCGACATATATGGCCTGGTGGCGATAGATGGGGCCCGGTGGAGACAGATGGGTATTGGTGGAGACAGATGGGTATCGGTGGAGACAGATGGGGACTGACGTGGCCTGGTGGCGATAGACGGGGCCCGGTGGCGACAGACGGGGCCCGGTGGCGACAGATGGGGCCCGGTGGTGGTAGTTGAGGACTGGTGGAGACAGACGGGGGCCGGTGGTGATAGTTGGGGAATGGTGGAGACAGATGGGGACTGGTCGAGACAGATGGGGACTGGTGGGACCCGGTGGAGACAGGTGGGTCCTGGTGGCGACAGATGGGGCCCGGTGGCGACAGAAGGTGCCCGGTGGTGACAGATGGGGACCGGTGGCGACAGATGGGGACTGGTGGCGACAGATGGGGTCCGGTGGCGACAGATGGGATCCGGTGGCGACAGATGGGGTCCGGTGGCGACAGATGGGGACTGCTGGCGACAGATGGGGAGTGCTGGCGACAGATGGGGAGTGCTGGCGACAGATCGGGACCGGTGGAGACAGTGGCGACAGGTGGGGCCTGGTGGGGCCTGATGGAGACATGTGGGGCCTGGTAGCGGCAGGTGGGGCTTGGTGGCGGCAGGTGGGGCCTGGTGGCGGCAGGTGGGGCCTGGTGGCGACAGGTGGGGCCTGGTGGCGACAAGTGGGGCCTAGTGGCGACAGGTGCGGCCTGGTGGGACCTGGTGGAGACAGGTGGCTGCCTGGTGGCGACAGATGGGTCCTGGTGGTGATGGGTCCTGGTTGGGCCTGGTGGCGACAGATGGGGCCTGGTGGTGACAGATGGGGACTGGTGGAGACACATGGGTACCGGTGGTGATATTTGGGGACTGGTGGTGACAGGCGGGGACCGGTGGCAGATGGGGACCAGTGTGCGACAGATAGGGACCGGTGGTGACAGATGTGGCCTAGTGGCGACAGATAGGGCGTGGTTGGGCCTGGTGGCGCCAGATGGGTCCGGTGGCGACTGATGGGGTCCGGTGTCGATGGATGGGGCCTGGTGGCGACAGATGGGGCATGGTTGGATCTGGTGGCGACAGATGGGGACCGGTGGCGACAGATGGGGACTGG
>NW_025212797.1:7824-13172 GCF_004010195.1 Chiloscyllium plagiosum | reverse complement strand
GGTGGTGATAGTTGGGGACTGATGGGGACTGGTAGCGACAGATGGGGACCGGTGGGACCCGGTGGAGACAGGTGGGTCCTGGTGGCGACAGGTGGGTCCTGGTGGCGACAGGTGGGGTGTGGATGGGCCTGGTGGCGACAGATGGAGCCCGGTGGCAAGAGATGGGGATCATTGGCGACAGATGGGGATCATTGGCGACAGATGGAGCCCGGTGGCGACAGATCGGGATCGTTGGCAACAGATGGGGACCGGTGGTGATAGTTGGGGACCGATGGGGACTGATGGGGACCCGATGACGACTGATGGGGACCGCTGGCGTCTGATGTGGCCAGATGGCGTTGGATGGGGCCAGGTGGCGACCAACGGGGTATGGTGGCGACGGACGGGGCCTGGTGGCGAAAGGAGACGACTGGTGTTGACAGGTCTGGCTTGGTTGGAACTGGTCGTGACAGATGGGGCATGGTGGTGACACGTGGGGCCCGGTAGGGACTGGAGACAGAGGGGACTGCTGGCAACAGATGGGGACCGGTGGCGATGGATGGGGACCGGTAGCGATAGTTGGGGATTGGTGAAGACAGGTGGTGACAGGTGGGTCCTGGTGGCGACAGGTGGGTCCTGGTTGGGCCTGGTGGCGACTGATGGGGCCTGGTGCCGATGAATGGGGCCCGGTGGGGACTGGCGGAGACAGGTGGGGCCTGGTGGCGACAGATGGGGACCGGTGGAGACAGATGGGTACCGGTGGTGATAGTTGGGGACTGGTGGTGACAGGCAGGGACCGGTGGCAGATGGGGACCGGTGTGCGACAGATGGGGACTGGTGGTGACAGATGTGGCCTAGTGGCGACAGATGGGGCATGGTTGGGCCTGGTGGTGCCAGATGGGGTCCGGTGGCGACGGATGGGGCCTGGTGGCGACAGATGGTGCATGGTTGGATCTGGTGGCGACAGATGGGGACTGGTGGAGACAGATGGGGACCCGATGGCGACTGATGGGGACCGGTGCCGACGGATGGGGCCAGGTGGCGACGGACGGGGCCTGGTGGCGACAGGAGACGACTGGTGTTGACAGGTCTGGCTTGGTTGGAACTGGTCGTGACAGATGGGGCATGGTGGTGACACGTGGGGCCCGGTAGGGACTGGAGACAGAGGGGACTGCTGGCAACAGATGGGGACCGGTGGCGATGGATGGGGACCGGTAGCGATAGTTGGGGATTGGTGAAGACAGGTGGTGACAGGTGGGTCCTGGTGGCGACAGGTGGGTCCTGGTTGGGCCTGGTGGCGACTGATGGGGCCTGGTGCCGATGGATGGGGCCCGGTGGGGACTGGCGGAGACAGGTGGGGCCTGGTGGCGACAGATGGGGACCGGTGGAGACAGATGGGTACCGGTGGTGATAGTTGGGGACTGGTGGTGACAGGCAGGGACCGGTGGCAGATGGGGACCGGTGTGCGACAGATGGGGACTGGTGGTGACAGATGTGGCCTAGTGGCGACAGATGGGGCATGGTTGGGCCTGGTGGTGCCAGATGGGGTCCGGTGGCGACGGATGGGGCCTGGTGGCGACAGATGGTGCATGGTTGGATCTGGTGGCGACAGATGGGGACTGGTGGAGACAGATGGGGACCCGATGGCGACTGATGGGGACCGGTGCCGACGGATGGGGCCAGGTGGCGACGGACGGGGCCTGGTGGCGACGTACGGGGCCTAGTGGGGACAGATGAGGCCTGGTGGGGACAGGAGACGACTGGTAGAGACAGGTGGGGCGTGGTGGCGACAGATGGGGCCTGGTTGGACTTGGTCGTGACAGATGGGGCCTGGTGGCGACAGATGGTGCCCGGTGGGGACTGGTGGAGACAGATGGGGACGGCTGGCAACAGATGGGGCCCGGTGCCGACGGACGGGGCCTGGTGGCGACGGACGGGGCCTGGTGGCGACAGACGGGGCCAGGTGGGGACAGATGGGGCCTGGTGGGGACAGGAGACGACTGGTTGAGACAGGTGGGGCCTGGGGGCGACAGATGGGGCCTGGTTGGACTTGGTCGTGACAGATGGGGCCTGGTGGCGACAGATGGTGCCCGGTGGGGACTGGTGGAGACAGATGGGGACCGTTGGCAACGGATGGGGACCGGTGACGAAGGATGGGGACCGGTGGCAAGGGATGGAGCCAGATGGCGATGGATGGGGCCAGGTGGCGACAGGAGACGACTGGTGTTGACAGGTCGGACCTGGTTGGAACTGGTCGTGACAGATGGTGCTTGGTGGTGACACGTGGGGCCCGGTAGGGACTGGAGACAGATGGGGACTGCTGGCAACAGATGGGGACCGGTGGCGACGGATGGGGACCGGTGGCGATAGTTGGGGATTGGTGGAGACAGGTGGTGACAGGTGGGTCCTGGTTGGGCTTGGTGGCGACTGATGGGACCTGCTGGCGATGGATGGGGCCCGGTGGGGACTGGCGGAGACAGGTGGGGCCTGGTGGCGACAGATGGGGACCGGTGGAGACAGATGGGTACCGGTGGTGATAGTTGGGGACTGATGGGGACTGGTGGTGACAGGCAGGGACCGGTGGCAGATGGGGACCGGTGTGCGACAGATGGGGACCGGTGGTGACAGATGGGGACTGGTGGTGACAGATGGGGACTGGTGGCGACAGATGGGGCGTGGTTGGGCCTGGTGGCGCCAGATGGGTCCGGTGGCGACAGATG
This sequence comes from Chiloscyllium plagiosum, assembly GCF_004010195.1. Classification (NCBI taxonomy): domain Eukaryota; kingdom Metazoa; phylum Chordata; class Chondrichthyes; order Orectolobiformes; family Hemiscylliidae; genus Chiloscyllium; species Chiloscyllium plagiosum. The sequence continues at coordinate 10,473 of NW_025212797.1, read as the reverse complement.
GGGTCCAGTGGGGACTGGTGGCGACAGATGGTGCATAGTTGGATCTGGTGGCGACAGATGGGGACTGGTGGACACAGATGGGGACTGGTGGAGACAGATGGGGACTGGTGGAGACAGATGGGGCCTGGTTGGACTTGGTCGTGTCAGATGGGGCCTGGTGGCGACAGATGGTGCCCGGAGGGGACTGGTGGAGACAGGTGGGGCATGGTGGCGACAAATGGGGACCGGTGGCGACAAATGGGGACCAGTGGCGACAAATGGGGATTGGTGGAGACAGGTGGGGACCGGTGGCGACAGATGGGGTCCGGTGGCGACAGGTGGTTCGTGGTGGCGACAAATAGGGCCTGGTGGCGACAGATGGGGCCCGGTGGAGACAGGTGGGGCCCAGTGGTGACAGGTGGAGACCGGTGGTGATAGTTAGGACTGATGGGGACTGTTGGCGACAGATGGGGCCCGGTGGCGACAGGCGGGGACCGGGGCAGATAGGGACCGGTGGCGACAGATGGGTACTGGAAGTGATAGTAGGCGACTGGTGGCGACAGATGGGGACTGGTGGAGACAGATGGGGACCGGTGCCGACGGATGGGGCCAGGTGGCGACGTACAGGGCCTGGTGGGGACAGATGCGGCCTGCTGGCGACAGGAGACGACTGGTGGAGACAGGTGGGGCCTGCTGGCGACAGATGGGGCCTGGTTGGACTTGGTCGTGACAGATGGGGCCTGGTGGCGACAGATGGTGCCCGGTGGGGCCTAGTGGCGACAGGTGGGGCCTGGTGGCGACAGGTGGGGCCTGGTGGGTCCTGGTGGCGACAGATTGGGCCTGGTGGCGACAGATGGGGACCGGTGTCAACAGGTGGAGTCCGGTGGTGATAGTTGGGTACTGATGGTGATGGATGGGGCCCGATGGCAACAGGCGGGGACCGGGGCAGATGGGGACCGGATGTGATAGTTGGCGACTGGTGGCGACAGGTGGGGCCTGGTCGTGATAGTTGGGGACTGATGGGGACTGGTGGTACCCGGTGGAGACAGGTGGGTCCTGGTGACGACAGATGGGGATCGGGGCAGATGGGGACCGGTGGCGACAGATGGGGACTGGATGTGATAGTTGGCGACAGGTGGGGCCTGGTGGTGATAGTTGGGGACTGGTGGGACCCGGTGGAGACAGGTGGGTCCTGGTGGCGACAGATGGGGCCCGGTGGCGACAGATGGCGTCTGGTGGCGACAGATGGGGCCCGGTGGTAACAGATGGGGCATAGTTGGGCCTGGTGGAGACAGATGGGGACCGGTGGTGACAGATGGGGTCTGGTGGTGACAGATGGGGCGTGCTGGTGACAGATGGGGCCTGGTGGGACCCGGTGGAGACAGGTGGGTCCTGGTGGCGACAGATGGGGCCTGGTTGGGCCTGGTGGCGACAGATGGGGCCCGGTGGAGACAGATGGGGCCTGGTGGCGACAGATGGATCCCGGTGGCGACATTAGGGGCCTGGTGACGACAGATGGGGACCGGTGGCGACAGATGGGGTGTAGTTGGGCTGGTGGCGACAGATGGGGACCGGTAGCGACTGATGGGGTCCGGTGGTGACAGATGGGGTGTGCTGGTGACGAATGCGGCCTGGTGGGACCCGGTGGAGACAGGTGGGTCCTGCTGGCGACAGATGTGGCCTGGTTGGGCCTGGTGGCGACAGATGGGGCCTGGTGGAGACAGATGGGTATCAGTGGTGATAGTTGGGGACTGATGGGGCCTGGTGGCGACAGATGGTGCCTGGTGGCGACAGATGGGGCCCGGGGGGAGACAGATGGGGCCCGGTGGCGACAGATGGGGCCCGGTGGCAATGGATGGGGAGTGCTGGAGACAGATGTGGAGTGCTGGAGACAGATGGGGATCGGTGGAGACAGATGGGGATCGGTGGAGACAGATGGGGATCGGTGGAGACAGAGTGGGGCTGGTGATGACAGATGGGGTGTAGTTGGACCTGGTGGCGACAGAGGGGACCGGTGGCGACTGATGGGGACCGGTGGTGACAGATGGGGCCTGGTGGTGACAGATGGGGCCTGGTGGTGACGGATGCGGCCTGATGGGACCCGGTGGAGACAGGTGGGCCCTGGTGGCGACATATATGGCCTGGTTGGGCCTGGTGGCGACAGATGGGGCCCGGTGGAGACAGATGGGTATTGGTGGAGACAGATGGGTATCGGTGGAGACAGATGGGGACTGACGTGGCCTGGTGGCGACAGACGGGGCCCGGTGGGGACAGACGGGGCCCGGTGGCGACAGACGGGGCCTGGTGGTGATAGTTGGGGACTGGTGGAGACAGACGGGGGCCGGTGGTGATCGTTGGGGACTGGTCGAGACATATGGGGACTGGTGGGACCCGGTGGAGACAGGTGGGTCCTGGTGGCGACAGATGGGGCCCGGTGTCGACAGAAGGTGCCCGGTGGTGACAGGTGGTGCCCGGTGGCGACAGATGGTGCCCGGTGGCGACAGATGGGGACCGGTGGCGACAGATGGGGACCGGTGGCGACAGATGGGGAACGGTGGCGACAGATGGGGACCGGTGGCGACAGATGGGGTCCGGTGGCGACAGATGGGGTCCGCTGGCGACAGATGGGGACTGCTGGCGACAGATGGGGACTGCTGGCGACAGATGGGG
>NW_025212797.1:6672-7742 GCF_004010195.1 Chiloscyllium plagiosum | reverse complement strand
TGGGGCCCGGTGGGGACTGGCGGAGGCAGGTGGGGCATGGTGGCGACAAATGGTGACCAGTGGCGACTGATGGGGACTGGTGGCGACAGATGGGGCCTGGTGGAGACAGGTGGGTACTAGTGGAGATAGGTGGGTCCTGGTTGGGCCTGGTGGTGACGGATGGGGTCCGGTGGAGACAGGTGGGGCATGGTGGCAACAAATGGAAACCGGTGGCGACAGGTGGGGACCGGTGGCGACAGGTGGGGCTTGGTGGGACCCGGTGGAGACAGGTGGGTCCTGGTGGCGACAGGTGGGTCGTGGTGGGGCCTGGTGGCGACAAATGGGGCCCGGTGGAGACAGATGGGGCCCGGTGGAGACCGGTGGCGACAGGTGGGGACCAGTGGCAACAGGTGGGGACCAGTGGCAACAGGTGGGGACCAGTGGGGACCGGTGGTGAAAGTTGGGGCCTGGTTGGGCCTGGGCGTGACAGATGGGGCCTGGTGGCGATAGATGGGGACTGGTGGTGACAGATGGGGACTGCTGGCAACAGTTGGGGACCGGTGGCGACGGAAGGGGACAGTTGGCGACGGATGGGGACTGCACACGATGGATGGGGACCGGTGGCGACAGCTGGATCCTGGTGGCGACATGTGGGGCTTGGTGGCGACAGGTGGTGACAGATTGGCCTGGTGGTGACAGATGGAGCCTGATGGAGACAAATGGCGCTGGGTGGCGACAGATGGGGACTGCTGGCGACAGATGGGGCCCGGTGGTGACAGATGGTGCGTGGTTAGGCCTAGTGGCAACAGATGGGGACCGGTGGCGACTGATGGGGACTGGTGGTGACGGACGGGGCCTGGTGGTGACGGGTGGGGCCTGGTGGGACCCGGTGGAGACTGGTGTGTCCTGGTAGTGACAGATGGGACCTAGTTGGGCCTGGTGGCGACAGATGGGGCCCGGTGGAACAGATGGGTATCGGTGGTGATAGTTGAGGACTGATGGGGACTGGTGGAGACAGATGGGGACTGCTGGCAACAGTTGGGGACCGGTGGCGACGGAAGGGGACAGTTGGCGACGGATGGGGACTGCAC
>NW_025212797.1:5131-6041 GCF_004010195.1 Chiloscyllium plagiosum | reverse complement strand
GCCTGGTTGGGCCTGGTGGCGACAGATGGAGACCGGTGGAGACAGATGGGTAACGGTGGTGATAGTTGTGGACTGATGGGGCCTGGTGGCGACAGGCGGGGACCGGTGGCAGATGGGGACCGGTGGCGACAGATGGGGACTGGTGGTGACAGATGGGGCGTGGTTGGGCCTAGTGGCGACAGATGGGTCCGGTGGCGACTGATGGGGACCAGTGGTGACAGATGGAGTCTGGTGGCGACGGATGGGGTCAGGTGGGATCTGGTGGAGACAGGTGAGTCCTGGTGGCGATAGATGGATCCTGGTGGTGACAGATGGGGCCTTGTTGGGCCTGGTTGCGACAGATGGGGCCTGGTGGCGACAGATGGGGCCGGTGGCGACGGATGGGGCCCGGTGGCGACTGATGGGGCCTGGTGGTGACAGATGGGGCCTGGTGGCGACAGCTGGGGCCCGGTGGGGATAGATGGGTACCGGTGGTGATTCTTGAGGACTGTTGGGGCCTGGTGGCGACAGACGGGGCCTGGTGGCGACAGATGGGGACCAGTGGTGACAGATGGGGACCAGTGGTGACGGATGGGTCTGCTGGCGACGGATGGGGACTGCTGGCGACAGGTGGACACTGGTGGGTCCTGGTGGGACCCGGTGGCGACAGGTGGGTCCAGGTGGTGATTCTTGAGGACTGATGGGGCCTGGTGGCGACGGACGGGGCCTGGTGGCGAGAGATGGGGACTGCTGGCGACGGATGGGGACTGCTGGCGACAGGTGGACACTGGTGGGTCCTGGTGGGACCCGGTGGCGACAGGTGGGTCCTGGTGGTGATTCTTGAGGACTGATGGGGCCTGGTGGCGACGGACGGGGCCTGGTGGCGAGAGATGGGGACTGCTGGCGACGGATGGGGACTGCTGGCGACGGA
>NW_025212797.1:1140-2136 GCF_004010195.1 Chiloscyllium plagiosum | reverse complement strand
CCTTCCGCAGGCACCCCCTCCCTCTGGGACGCCCTGGTCCACTCTTCCTTCACTCCCAACACCCCCCCACAGCCCCATGGCACCTTCCCCTGCTACCGCCAAAGGTATATCACCTGCCCATTTCCCTCCTCCCCCCACCCTCAGTATTCAAAGGCCCAAACACACCTTCCAGGTGAAGCAGCACTTTACCCTGCACTTCCCACAATCTGATCTACTGCTGCTCACATTGCGCTCTCCTATACACTGGGGAGACAAAGTGTAGACTGGGTGACCACTTTGCAGAACACCCTCGTTCTGTCATGTAAAAGATCCTGAGCTTCCTGTTGCTTGACATTTCGATACACCTTGTTCCCTGGCCAAACATCTCCGTCTCAGGCTTGCTGCAGTGTTCCGCTGTTCTCAGCGCAAGCTGGAAGAACAGCATCTCAGTTTCCCCATGGGGACCCTGCAGCCTTCAGGACTCAATATCGAGTTCAATACTTTTAGGGACCAAACTCCCCCATGTCCTTACCCTAACACCCCACACACCAGGCCTTGTCATCACATGAGCTGCTACCATGAATAACCCATTGTCAGCCAATAATGGTCCCCATTAGCAGCTACTGATTCTCCCAGGCTGACCTTTACCCACTTCTTTGTCTGGCAATATCCCTCCTCCTCTCCCCCTCCCCCCCTTCCTCCTGCTCCCCCTCCTTCTCCTCCTCCTCCTGTTCCTCGGATGCTGCCTGACCTGCCGTGCTTTTCCAGTTCCACTCTAATCTTGACTCTGATCTCCAGCATCTGCAGTCCTCAGTTCCACTCCTTTGTCTACCCAACTATTTCTCCCTCTCTCTCTCTCTCTCGCTCTCTCTGGGCTCCATTTCCACTTATCATTGACTCCCTGGAGTGTTAGAGGCTGAGGGGTGACCTTATAGAGGTTTACAAATTATGGAGGCTGAGGGGTGACCTTATAGACTAAGTCTTTCCCCTGGGATCGGGGAGTCCAGAACTAGGGGG
>NW_025212797.1:0-949 GCF_004010195.1 Chiloscyllium plagiosum | reverse complement strand
AGGGGTGAGAGGGAAAGATATAAAAGAGACCTAAGGGGCAACCTTTTCACACAGAGGGTGGTACGTGTGTGTGGAATGAGCCGCCAGAGGAAGTGGTGGAGGCTGGTACAATTGCAACATTTAAGAGGCATTTGGATGGGTATATGAATAGGAAGGGTTTGGAGGGATATGGGCCGGGTGCTGGCAGGTGGGACTGGATTGAGTTGGGATATCTGGTCGGCATGGACCGAAAGGTCTGTTTCCAAGCTGTACACCTCTATGACTCTACGATTCCTTTCCCCTCCCCTTCCCTCAACCACGCTTTCACTTATATACCAATTTTTGCTGAGCTACAATCAGTTCTGAAGAAGGGTCACGGGACCCAAAATGTTAACTCTGTTTCCCTCTCAGCCCAACCTGCTGAGTTTCTCTAGCTATCTCTGATTATAGTCTGGAATGGACTGACTGGAAATGTGGTGCAGTAAGGTCCAGTTGAGGCATTCGAGAGTGATGTGTATAATTACAGAGGAACCCTGATTATCCAGCATTCAATTATCTGAATTTCAGATTATCCGAACAAAATACTCCCAGCCTGTGTCATTCGGATAACAGAGGTTCTTGTGTACATGGATAGAAACAGTGCAGGAACATGGATAAAGACCGGAGATTGGCACCAGGTATTAGAACCGATGGAGGTACGATGGCCAAGTGGTTCCCTCTGTGCCATAACAGTTCTGTGACTCTGTGGCCCCATTTCTCTCCTATTATGTTCCTCTATTGCAATCTGCTTGTGTAGTATAAACTAAGTCTTTCCAAACATTACAAATGTACTTGTGATCCTGCCACTTAGGAAGATGTATGATATGGTGTTTAGTCTGAAACATAATCCGCGAGGGTATTTTACTGCACTGTAGAACAGGAGGATTGTTCTCAGAAAGAGAGCGCTGGAGATGGTTTAAGCTGAGGGTTA
>NW_025212796.1:17157-28687 GCF_004010195.1 Chiloscyllium plagiosum | reverse complement strand
CCACCCTAACCTGCACACCCCTGGACACTATGGCACAATCTAGCGTCGCAAATCCACCCTAACCTGCACATCCCTGGACACTATGGCACAATCTAGCGTCGCAAATCCACCCTAACCTATCCATTTGGAGTGTAGGAGGAAACGAATGTACACTTGGAGAGAAAGTGCAAACCCCACACAAATAGTTACCCAAGGCTGGGATCGAACCCTGGTCCCTGAAGTTGTGGTAATGACAATGTCCTAAATTAATCTAGCCCCATTTACCAATATATGGCCAATATCCCTCTAAACCCTTCCTATTCATGTTCCTATCCAGGTGCCTTTTAAATATACCAGCCTCCACCACTTCCTTTGGCAGCTTGTTCCATACATGCACCACCCTCTGAGTGAAAACATTACCCCTCAGGTCCCTTTTAAATCTCTCCCCTTTCACCTTAAACCTATGGAGTTGCACCAAAAGGTCTGTTTCCATGTGGTATAACTCTGACTCTAATTCCCGCATTGTCTGAGATTACCATGAAATTTCAACCTCTCCCCTTTGCTTTGAGACACAGTGACCCTCAGGTTAAACCACTGACAGTCATCTGTCTCTCTTTCCCCGCTCCCCACCCCGAGAGAGCAGCCCTGCGATGCTCTCGGACTTGACCTTACCAGAGCTATCCTGCTGGAGTGATTGGGCTGGGGCAGGGGAGGAAATGTAGCAAGATTTCAAACTCTTTGTCCCAGTCACTTCCCTCCCTCCACGGTCTGCAGTTTTAACTCTTCACTGTGGACTCCTGTTGTGTATCACTCCAACTGAAGGCAATCAAATGCTTTAATCTCCCCAACAGACGTGTGGCAGTGAGGTGAATGTTCGTTTCTGCGAGTGCATTTGTGTTTGTGTGTAAGGGTGTCTGTCTAGGGGTGAGCATTTCAATGCACGTGTGACAGAGTATACTTGTTTGAGAGTGTGTGTGTGTAGATCACCATGTGTGTCCCTGAGGAAGCAAATCTGCCCTGCTTACCCGGTCTGACCTACCCACAGGAATTCACCAAAGATCCTCACGCAGCATCTTCCAACCCAAGACCACTTCCATCTAGAAGGACCAGGGGCCGCAATTACATGGGAACACCAGCACCTGCAAATTCCTCTCTGAATCAGTCACCGTTCTGACTTGGAAATATATCGCTGTGCCCTCACTGTCGCCGGGTCAAAATCCCGGAATTCCCTCCCTAATGGCATTGTGGGTCAACTCAGAGCCGGTAGAGACAGGAGGAGAACATCTTCAAGGGTAGGCATCCTTGGAAGAGGCATCGAAGAGGAGAAAGGGAGGACCGCAGATGCTGGAGTTCAGACTTGGGAGTGTGGCGCTGGAAGACTCTCCTGCTCCTTGGATGCTGCCTGACCTGCTGTGCTTTGCCAGCAACCCCACTCTCGACTCTGGTCTGCAGCCCTCGCTTTCTCACAGCAGGTGGACTGCAGTGGTTCAAGAAGGCAGCTCACCCCCATTCTTCTCCAGGGGCAACTAGCGACAGGCAATAAATGCTGACCAGCCAGCTCCAACCACACCCCACAAGTGAATAGATAAAAAGAAAAGGTAGTTGACTCTCAACCAACTAGGGGAGTAAGGATGATCAATAAATAGCACCCTGTTCAGGGACGTCCCACATTCTGTGAATGAATAATAATAATGACTGGGTGCACAAATATGTGTTTGCGCGAGAGTTTTTGTCAGAGACAGCCCCAGCCTGTTCAGCCTCTTCCTATGCCTCAAATCCCCCAACCCTGGCAACATCTTAGTAAATCTTTTCTGAACCCTTTCAAGTTTCACAACATCTTTCCGATAGGAAGGAGACGATGACTCTGAGTGTGCATGTGTGACTGAGCATTGGAGGACATGTGTGTGTCCAAGTGTGTGTATACATGTGACATTGTGCAGGCATGTGTTTGTGTGAGCATTTGTCAACGTGGGGGCATGTGTGAATGTGACAGAGGGGGGAGAGGGATCAGACGTGAAAAAAAATCTGTAATTTCTGTGCTCTAAACATTCAGCCTGCGCAATGTTGCTCATCTGACTGAGTTACGCACTTTGGTAACATCTACCACAGAGCTCAAGAGTATGCCAGCATTTTGGAGAAAATCGCTCGAAATGTTGAGGCTGTGGTGCAGAGTTGCTCATGTTGTGTTGTGTTTTGTGCTGTGTTGTGTTTTATTAACACATTTCGACAGAATCTCCTCTGGGAGACTGAAACCCGTAACCGCATTTCAAATTCTCGTGCTCAGAATATTCGAGTTCCTCGTTGCTGCAGTACAGGATTTATAACCGTGCTGTGAGATTTTTACACCTGGGGCACTGGGGCTTGTTGCTCATTTGACAGGTTGGGAGCTAGCCTGCATTTCTGTAGCGCCCCACCCAGGCACAGGGGACGTCCCAGATACCTGTCGTGAGATCGAGTCTGTCGTGTGGGCAAACGTTTGAACAGCAAGCTCCCGCTAATTGCGATGTGACTGCGACCCAGAGCGTCTCTTGTTCGTTTGTATTGTCCGAAGGATGAATATGGGATGGCTGGGGTGTGGGTGGAACCAGCCCCTCCTTTTGCACCTTACAGATGGCACCTCTGACAGTGCTGCACCTCCGCAGCGCAGCAAATGGATTAGAAAAACCCAAGACTGGGGTGAGAGCTGAACTGCCAACCTTCCGCGGCCCTCAATGCAGAAATCACACGACGCTAGTGCACCTGAAACCCGATCTCTCTAGTCTCTGACTCCTTAGTTTCTTAGCACCGCTCACTTTGAAGCACTGCTCCAGGTTTATTTGTCGGAGGTCGATGAGAGAGGGAGAAAATCGAGGGGTTTGAAATTGGTTGCAGGGGATGGAAATGGGTTGGTGAGAGCAGAGAGGGCAAAACCATTCCCTGTTGGCCAAATGGGCTCCCACTGCGATGGTATAACAATGTACCACCTTGTGGATAACTTCCTAAACAAGAGGAGTCGTTCACACCACCTCTGGGAGGGTTTGGACCAGAGTCCCCTGGCTCAGAGTAGGGACACTACCATCTCAGCTCAAATCCATTATTCCGCGGTTGCCTAGCACATCAGGCACCAACTTTAAAAGAGAGTGCGAGAAGACAAACCCTTTGGTTGCATGGAGGAGGGGAAAGGGGTTGTTGAAAATGCATGGGGTGGGGGTGCAGGATGGGGGTGAAGTGGAAAGAGAGACAGATTTTATGAACCAGGGAGTTAAGTGGAAATGAACCCACACAATTCCCCGGATCAGCTGGAGGCTTTGTCCAATTCCCCACTCCTTTAGAGGCTCCGAGGGCGTGTGGAGGGAGGTTTTCCCAGAACAGGAGCCCCCAGGATGGGAGCAGAGAAGGTTGGGGCAGGTGGAGACTGCAAATTAGGATCTTCAAAATCGCGAAAGAGGGGGTGGTGGGGGAGTTAACCGTTCCCCAATAGCTGGAGGGAGGGCGAGGAGCATGAATCGAAGAAAGACAAAGAAAGAAAGAATGCCTGCAGTGTGGAAACAGGCCGTTCGGCCCATCATGTCCACACCAACCCTCCCAAGAGTAACCCACCCTATCCTGTTACTCGACATTTACCCTTGACTAATGCACCTAACCTGCACATCTCTGGACAGTACAGAGTAATTTAACATGGCCAATCCACCATAACCTGCACATCCCTGGGCACTACGGGACAATTTAGCATGGCCAATCCACATAACCTGCACATCCCTGGGCACTACAGGACAATTTAGCATGGCCAATCCACATAACCTGCACATCCCTGGGCACTATGGGACAATTTAGCATGGTCAATCCACCATAACCTGCACATCCCTGGGCACTACGGGACAATTTAGCATGGCCAATCCACCCTAACCTGCACGTCCCTGGGCACTACGGGACAATTTGGCATGGCCAATCCACCCTAACCTGCACATCCCTGGGCACTATGGGACAATTTAGCATGGCCAACCCACCCTAACCTGCACATCCCTGGGCACTACGGGACAATTTGGCGTGGCCGATCCACCCTAACCTGCACATCGCTGGGCACTATGGGACAATTTGGCGTGGCCAATCCACCCTAACCTCCACATCCCTGGGCACTATGGGACAATTTGGCGTGGCCAATCCACCCTAACCTGCACATCCCTGGGCACTATGGGACAATTTGGCGTGGCCGATCCATCCTAACCTGCACATCCCTGGGCACTATGGGACAATTTAGCATGGCCAATCCACCCTAACCTGCACATCCCTGGGCATTATGGACAATTTAGCATGGCCGATCCACCCTAACCTGCACATCTCTGGAGAAGTGGGAAGGAGAATTGGTTAGACACTGAAAGAAGATTCAAAGGGGGCTTTCAAACGAGGTTCGGCGGGGGGGGGGGTGTGAACTCAGAAACGCACTCAAGGGAAATTTGCAGGGGTGGGGGGGGCATGGTTTTTGTCTGCAGGAAGAGAGGTAGAAAGCAGATCCCATTGGGGATCTCAGCCAAAGAGCCGGCAGCAGCTGAACGGACCAAACGCCGAGAGAGAATCCCTGTGTGGTGTGGCAGAGTCTGATGTTCCCCTGGGAGTCGGGCGGGTTTGCTGTTTTAGGGCGGAGTGTGGGGTAACCACTTGCGAAAGGCATGGGATTTGACCCCATCCGTAGCCAGAAAGGGTAAAGCATGGAAGAAAGATGGACTCCACCCAACCTCCCCCACCTCTCTCAAGAAGACCCAGAAGACCCAGGGTGTTGCAACAGACACCTCAAGCGGTTTGCGAAAGGTTGGATGCAGAATTCAGATCTAAAGCCGAGGAGTCCATTCAGCGCTTCTTGTTGCCTACCCCACCACCCACCTCCTCCCCCAAACGTCGTCCCAGAGCCCAGCCACTCCCTGCGTGGAGAATAACCTCTCCTTGTATCAGACACCCCGCCCTCTAGTTCGTCCACCCTACTACCGAAGAGAGCCGTCTCTTACTCCGTCCGCTCTGCCCGGGGACCCTCGGAGAGCAAGACTTGGGATGATTTTAGACATTTTAAACAAGAAAAAAAGTGCAGAAAGTTGCTGGAGAAATGCGGGCAGGTCTGGAAAGCGCCCGCTGGGAGAGAGCGAGAGAGAGCAGAATCGACGTTTTCAGTCCTGTACAACGCAACCGACAGCAGCTCAGGAAAGGCGGTGTATCCGCGCTGGAGACAGAGATAGCTGCAACGACCTGCCCGTTCGCCTCCTCCTTATCCAAGACCCCGGACGCACCTTCCAGCTGAAGCAGCAATCTGCCTGCACATCACTCAATCTGATCCGCTGCTCACAGTGCGGTCTCCTCTGCTTCGCAGACTGGGCGACCGCTGTGCAGGACACCTACGTTCTGACTGTGAACACCACCCTGAGCCTTCGGTTGCCTGCCACTTCCAGCACCCCACCATGTTCCCTGGTGTGGGAAAAGATCTGCCACCCTGTCTACCACCTGATGAGGAGCGTCGCTCCGAAAGCTAGTGTGCTTCCATTAAACCTGTTGGACTATAACCTGGTGTTGTGTGATTTTTAACTTTGTACACCCCAGTCCAACACCGGCATCTCCAAATCATACCCGCACAGGACATAGGAAAGCAAACTTGGCCAAACTATACCAGAAACACCCAGAATGCCTCAGCAATGACCAAACGGGCTGACAAGTGAAACCGGACAGCACTCGCAGACAAGGAAATACACTTCCCAAAACACACTAACAATACCCGGTCAACACAGCTGTCCCAAAGGCCCGAGGGCAGTCTCATAACATAGCAATACCAAAGCCACACAAAGGACAGGTCAGACGGAGAGGCACCACCAAGGACCATGCTCCCGACAGGATAATGGGAGCACCTTACTGTTTCAAAAGAGACACTCTCACCTCCCTGCAAAGAGAGCTGGAATCTCCTGATCCCACTGATACTGTCAGGACATTGCATTGTATTGACAATCAGGACATTCTCCCGATAATTGTATTTCAATGATCATCACTGTAACTGGATTATTCCATTTCCAAATACATTGCATATTTCCCCATTCGAACTAACCTCATTATACAAGATTCCTATAAAACCTGGCTCCATCCTCAGCTCAAGGAAGAGAAATTCTCGGCTACCTGGACACACTGTCTGTGCTGTTCCAGCTTAGTCATTTTCTCTTTCGCGATATCGCAGTACTAATAAACTATTTGTCAATTTCACTTCAAGTTCTGCTTTGTAATCTCTAATTTTTTGGGCTAATTTCTCTGACAGCTGGCCAGCTGAAGTGCTCCAGCGCAAACTTGAGGGGGATGGGACGGACAGCATTCTCAGTTCCCGCTCAATATCCAGTTCAATAACTTAAAACCCTGAACACCTTTAGCCACCTTGTCCTCACGCAAACTGCTTTTAGCGCAGCCAATCCTGACAGTCCCCACTACTGGCAACTCCCCTTCCCTGGCCAGCCATCCCTTCACCTGCCCAACAGTCTCTCTCTCTCTCTGGTCTGTCTCCACCTATCTGCGATAATGATTTGGAGGTGTTGGACTGGGGTGGACAAAGTGAAAAATCGCACAACACCGGGTTACAGTCCAACTGGTTAATTTGGAAGCACTAGCTTTCGGAGTGTTGCTTCTTCACCACCTGACGAAGGAGCGTCGCTCCGAAAGCTACTGTGTCCAAAGAAACCTGTTGGACTGTAACCTGGTGTTGTGTGATTTTTTCACTTTATCTGCAACAAGACCTTAAGCCATAGGGGCAGAAATTAGGCCATTCAGTCGATTGAGTCTGCTCCACCATTCAATCATGTCTGATAAGTTTCTCAACCCCATTCTCCCTGAAACCCTCTGTCCCCAAGAACCTATCTATCTCCGTCTTTAATATACTCAATGACCTGGCCTCTGCCACCAGTGAATTCCACAGATTCCCCACTCTCTGGCTGAAGACATTTCTCCTTATCCCTAAAGCAGTGCCCTTGGGTCCTAGTCTCTCCTACCAATATCTACTCTGCTGACTCCTTCCCCCCGCCACACATCCTGCCTCCAGCATACATCCACACTTTTTCCTGGCTACAATCAGCTTCCGAAGAAGGGTCAAACTATTAACTCTCTCTCTCTCCTCTTACGCTGCTGGGCGCACTCCGTTTCGGATCTCCGTGGTAGGTTTTGTTCGAGTTCAGTGAAGCATCTGGCGTCCCATGTCAACGTCTCCTGGGCCATTCTGGCAAAGCTCCAGGCAAGCCTGAGGGACATCGTCTCGTTTTCCGCTTTGGGGACGTTGGCGTTTCTCAGAGCAGGTCCTCCGCCCCTCACGCTCCCACCCCTCCCACAATGCAGCAGTGCCTGGTTGACCTTGTTCTCCCTTTCCTCTGTGACGGTGCTATCACTTTAGGAAGGTTATTTCATCCTGTATTTTTTTTTGAAGTGGGGTTGTAAAGGCAGAGGGGCCAAAGTGGCTGTGGAAGACGGCCTAAGTCATTATTCAGAGGAGACCTTGTGCTTATTTTTTTTTTAAACAGTTGTGAGGATGGGAGGGCAGTGGTCAGTTCGCCCAGGCCAAGCTTATTTGTTTTTTTCTGTCTGTCGCAGTCACAAGCCTTTTGCGGTCTCAGAAGAGTTGGGACTCCAGTGAAGTGTCTCCTAGCTGCTACATCCTCTGAAATCTCTCTTGACATTGTTTCCTCCGGGATTGAAGAACTGCATCTGATAATCTGTGCCTGAATGTTTTGCCAAGGGGTGTGTTTATGGGATGTTACTGTATCAGGACAGTTAATTAGTAACAGGTACCATATCTATTATTCTGATAGGTTTTCCAATTGTTAAGTCAGTCTAAATTCCTCATTTTTTTGTTTGTATTTTAACGACAGTGTTTAAACTAATTTTATTTGTGTCGAGCGGTTTGACCAGTTGCATCACATCTCGAACACTCACTTCACATTTACCCTTACAATAAGGTCAAGTGAAGATGTAGGTTACATTCTTAAAATATCTTTAGAGGATCTGGTCTGGTCCATATAACACCCACTCGTTTAGACCCATTTGACATCTCAATCTCTCCTTTACTGCTTCCTTTGTCTTCCACTCTGGGCAACCTGTGTCTTCCTTCAGTAAACTAATACTTCTCTCATTAGGGGAAGTGTGTGTGGTTCTGTGTGCGTGGTGTGTGTGCATGCGTTTTGTGTGTACGTGTTTTCTGTGTGCGTGCATTTGTGTGCACGTGTTTTGTGTAAGTATTTTGTGTGCCGTGTTTTATGTATGCATTTTGTGTGAACATGTGTTTTGTGTGCACGTGTTTTGTGTAAGTATTTTGTGTGCCGTGTTTTATGTATGCATTTTGTGTGAACATGTGTTTTGTGTGCACGTGTTTTATGTATGCATTTTGTGTGCACATGTGCTTTGTGCGTGCGTGCGTTTTGTGTGCACGTGTTTTGTGTGTGCGTGCATTTTGTGTGCGCGCGCTTTTGTAAGTGCATTTTGTGTGCACATGTTTTGTGTATGCAAGTTACGTGTGCATTTTGTGTGCACGTTTAGCGTGCGTGTTTTGTGTACGTGCACATTGTGTGTACATTTTGTGCGTGCACGTTTTGTGTACACGTTGTGCGTGCATTTTGTGTGCGCAAGTGTTTTGTGTGCACGCGGGTGTGTGCAAGCGTTTTGTGGGCGCGTGCATGTGGTGTGCGTGCACACTGTGTGCATTTTGTGTGCACTCGTTTTGTACGCGCGCGTTGTGTGCATTTTGCGTGTGCGTGCATTGTGTGTGCACGGGCGTTGTGTGTGACCACTTGTGTGAGCATATTTTGTGTGCCTGCACGTTTTGTGTGTGTGCATGTGTTTTGCATGTGAGTGCTTTGCGTGCGCACACGTGTTTTTTTGTCTCTCTCTCTCTCTCGGTTTACAACCGGAGTACCAGACTCGATTGTGATCCTAGTTCTTCACCTGCACATATAGAGGTAGCGTCTTAACCCCTCCTGTTCAAACCGAGACCTGGGCTCCCAGATTTCCCTCTGGTCGGCTTGTTAACCTTCCAGCCGCTATGTTTCATGATGCAGGAGCTCCAGGGCACAGCTGGCCTCACTGACAAAGTAAATTCTGTAGACTGTCTGGTGAAACGGAGAGGGACGCAGTCTCACAGGCCGAGCGGATTCCAGGCCGCGATGCTTTTCCTCGTTTTAAAAAGAACAAGGCGCGAACGGGTGCTCCTTTCGTCGTGATTTTTTTTTTAAAAACCCAAACGTTTCGGTGTTTATCTTTCGGTAAAGTATTTACAGCAACCTTAGGACGTGTAAGTTATCAAAATTAGCAACAGGTCGAAAATAAAAGCAGAGAAGACGGGAAAAATAAACAACAACAAAAAAAAAGAAAGAACGAGTGTCTTTCAGCAGGTCACCACTCCCGACAGTCCGCTGAACATTGGCACGGTGAAATTCAACTCGGGTGGGGGTCCCCCAGGAAGTCGAACTGAGGCCCAGGCCCAGGCCCAGAGTGGTAGCAGCTGCTGTGCGCACGTCAGGCGTCCTCTTCTGCCCCCCCCTCCTCCTCTCTCTCTCGGCCAGCTGACGACAGGACGTGGAGTGGGGTGGGGTGGGGGGGAGCGAGCCACTGTCACGGGGGATGGGCGGGGGCTTTGTGTGGGGGAGACCGGGTCCTCCTGCTCCCCGGGTGCCCAGCCCACCACACCGGGCGGATCACCGACGTCTTGCGGGCCTCCTGCTCCGTTGGCGCGCTGGCCCGGGCCGGGGGCTGGTCGGCGCTGGGGGGCGAAGAGGAGGAGGGGGTGGCACAGGGAGGGGGAGGTGGGGGCTGCCCGGGCTCCGCGGGGGGAGCCACCACCTTGCGGGGGCGCCCCCGCTTCCGCTTGGAGGCCGGCGCCCCGCCCGGGGTCGCGGCCGGCCGCTTGGTAGGGGTGGAGCCCCTGGGCGCGGGGTGGGGGCAACGCCGCTCGACCTTGGGGGGCGGGGGAGGGGGATGGGGCTCCTGGGGCGGGGGCGGGGCAGTGGGGGCGGGCCCCGGGAGGAGGACAGCGACGTTCTTCAGCAGGGGGAGGGGCCCGGCCGCCGTGACGACCACCCCGGCCGGGCGGTTGCCCGGCGACAGCGCCAGGGAGACGGGGGCGGCCACGCGGAGGGGGAGGGCGGCCGGGGAGAGGCAGGGGGCCGCTGGGATGGTCAGCACGCCCTTGGCCTGCGTCTTGGGCTTGATGGGGGCGTAGCGGTTAATGACACTGTCCACGTCCACCGCGGCCGCCGGCTGTTTACCTCGCGGTGCTCCCGGACGCTCCTCCTTCCCACCCTTGGAGGTTTCCGTCTGCCGGAGAGAGGGAGAGAAAGTAACCAAAGGCCAGACCCCTCTTCACCGAAACCTCCCCGTACCTCCCTTCCAACCCCAAAAGGGAGACACACGCCCACCATCCCCCCCGAGTTGGGTGGAAACAGGGACAACCCTGCATTTCCCTAGCGCCTCACCCCACCCCCCACCTCCCCCCTCCTCCCTGAAGGAGCCAGTGGTGGAGGTCACGGCCTGTGACTTACAAACTCCTGCCTTACGACGTTTTAAATTACCAACGCCAGACCTACGACGGTGCAGGAGGGGCTGGTGTTCCTCGTGTACCTGCTGCTCCTCGCCCCCTCCGGGGAGGGTAGAGGTGACGGGTTTGGGAAGGTGCTGTCTAAGGAGCCTCACTGCAGTGGGTCTTGTAGACAGTACACCCTGCTGTGACTGGGGGGGTGGAGGGAAGGGGGGTGTTTATGGGTGTGGTGCCAATCAATTGTCCCTGGATGGCGTCGAGCTTCTTGAGTGTTGTCAGAGCTGCCATCTGTCCAGGGGCGAGTGGGGAGTATTCCCTCACCCTCCTGACTCGTGCATACTCGATGGTGGGGCTGGCCTTGGCGTGTTAATACTGGGGGGGGATTCAGTGACGATAACACCATTCAATGTCAAGGGAGCGATGGTTAGATTCTCTCTCAATGGTAACCCCCAGGATGTTAATAGTGGGGGGGATTCAGTGATGGTAACACCACTGAACGTCAAAGGGGCGAAAATGAGATTCTCTCACAGTGATAACCCCCATGATGCTCATCATGAGGGATTCAGTGATGGTAACATGTGATGGTGGTGGTTAGATTCTCTCTTGGTGACCAGTGGAGTGCCACAAGGATCGGTGCTGGGTCCACTACCTTTTGTCAATTATATTAATGATTTGGTTGTGAGTATAAGAGGTGTAGTTGGTAGGTTTGCAGAATTGGAGGTGTAGTGGACAGCAAAGAAGGTTACCTCAGATTACAACGGGATATTGATCAGGTGGGCCAATGGGCTGAGAAGTGGCAGATGGAGTTTAATTCAGATAAATGCAAGGTGCTGCATTTTGGGAAAGCAAATCTTAGCAGGAATTATATACTTAATGGTAAGGTCCTAGGGAGTGTTGCTGAACAAAGAGACCTTGGAGTGCAGGTTCATAGCTCCTTGAAAGTGGAGTTGCACGTAGATAAGATATTGAAGAAGGTGTTTGGTATGTTTTCCTTTATTGGTCAGAGTATTGAGTACAGGAGTTGGGAGGTCATGTTGCGGC
>NW_025212796.1:11330-16109 GCF_004010195.1 Chiloscyllium plagiosum | reverse complement strand
AACCTGCACATCCCTGGGCACGATGGGACAATTTAGCATGGCCAATCCACCCTAACCTGCACATCCTTGGGCACGATGGGACAATTTAGCATGGCCAATCCACCCTAACCTGCACATCCCTGGGCACGATGGGACAATTTAGCATGGCCAATCCACCCTAACCTGCACATCCTTGGGCACGATGGGACAATTTAGCATGGCCAATCCACCCTAACCTGCACATCCCTGGGCACGATGGGACAATTTAGCATGGCCAATCCACCCTAACCTGCACATCCTTGGGCACGATGGGACAATTTAGCATGGCCAATCCACCCTAACCTGCACATCCCTGGGCACGATGGGACAATTTAGCATGGCCAATCCACCCTAACCTGCACATCCTTGGGCACGATGGGACAATTTAGCATGGCCAATCCACCCTAACCTGCACATCCCTGGGCACGATGGGACAATTTAGCATGGCCAATCCACCCTAACCTGCACATCCTTGGGCACGATGGGACAATTTAGCATGGCCAATCCACCCTAACCTGCACATCCCTGGGCACGATGGGACAATTTAGCATGGCCAATCCACCCTAACCTGCACATCCTTGGGCACGATGGGACAATTTAGCATGGCCAATCCACCCTAACCTGCACATCCCTGGGCACGATGGGACAATTTCGCATGGTCAATCCACCCTAACCTGCACATCCCTGGGCACTACGTGACAATTTAGCATGGCCAATCCACCCTAACCTGCACATCCCCGGGCACTATGCGACAATTTAGCATGGCCAATCCACCCTAACCTGCACATCCCTGGGCACGATGGGACAATTTAGCATGGCCAATCCACCCTAACCTGCACATCCTTGGGCACGATGGGACAATTTAGCATGGCCAATCCACCCTAACCTGCACATCCTTGGGCACGATGGGACAATTTAGCATGGCCAATCCACCCTAACCTGCACATCCTTGGGCACGATGGGACAATTTAGCATGGCCAATCCACCCTAACCTGCACATCCTTGGGCACGATGGGACAATTTAGCATGGCCAATCCACCCTAACCTGCACATCCTTGGGCACGATGGGACAATTTAGCATGGCCAATCCACCCTAACCTGCACATCCTTGGGCACGATGGGACAATTTAGCATGGCCAATCCACCCTAACCTGCACATCCTTGGGCACGATGGGACAATTTAGCATGGCCAATCCACCCTAACCTGCACATCCTTGGGCACGATGGGACAATTTAGCATGGCCAATCCACCCTAACCTGCACATCCCTGGGCACGATGGGACAATTTCGCATGGCCAATCCACCCTAACCTGCACATCCCTGGACACTACGGGACAATTTAGCATGGCCAATCCACTCTGACCTGCATATCTTTGGATTGTGGGTTGAAACCGGAGGAAACCCACGTAGACCCGGAGGGAGAACGTGCAAACTCCACGCAGACAGTCGCATCGAGGGAGGGAATCGAACCTGGGACCCTGGTGCTGTGAGACAACAGTGCTAACCACTGAGCCTCCGTGCCACCCAGAGTGCAGGAGTTGTAACGACTTGCCTTGCAGAGAGAGCTGAGCAGCGCGATGACGGGGGTGCTGAAAAAATCACAGAGCAGGACAAAGTCGAGAGGGAGGAATTGTTCCCACCCTTGAAACAATCGAAAACGAGACAGCGCCCATTTGAAGTCAGCAGAAACATTTTTACAACAAGCTTGGTTCGGGTGTAGAAGGACGCAGTGGGGTGATGTGCTTTCAATATGATGCAGAACGGGGCATCATATCTTCGTGAGGATGGACGGCCTTCGGGGGGGATGGGGGGGTGTGTACAACGTAGTTTTGTAAGAATGATCGCTGGCCTTCAGGAGTGAAGGGACAAGGAGAAGCAGGCCAGCCTGCCACCCAGTAGAGTCGGTCAGAGAACCAGGGCAGACAGTCTGGGGGGGGGGGGGAACAGGGGAACGTGACAGTGTTGTGGCTTTAACAAGTTCTTTTGTCCCGGTTTTTATTTCGAAGAGAGGTTGTAAGGCAGAGGTGAATAGCTATCTTTCATAGCCACTACAGTAAACAGGGGGCTTGGGGTCTTTTATCTTAAAGCTGGAACAATAGAAGCAGCCTGTCTGGGTGTGGCCAGCTCTCACAGAAACCAGGAGCCCCAGTTTCGTTTAGTTTTTAGGTTTCTTTCGAGCCTTAATGAAGCAGAAACTATGTTTCCCTCTCTTTATTCCACCCAAAAGCTTGGAGTTCGCTTCCTGGGCTGCTGGATTGCGTGCCAGACAAAATCAGTTTATCTGATTAGATTAGATTAGATTCGATTACTTACAGTGTGGGAAACAGGCCCTTCGGAACAGTGAATTAGTAATCGGTACTGAATCTATTATTCGGTTAAGTTTAACAATAGTTATTCTAAGTACCTCTTTCTTCTGTAGGTAGTGTTGAAATAAATTATGTTTTGTTCACTATCAAGTCATTTAACTGATCACATCGCAGCAGGAACACAGCATGCTATATTTGCCGTAATAAATAACAGCTTCTTAAAATATTTTGAGCGGGTCTGGTCCGGGGAACGGGTTTATATCGGGCCCTTACCTGAGAGTCTGGTGATTTCTCTTCACCCTCCTGCTCTGCGTTCCTGGGTTGTTGTCGGAACTTTGAGTCCTTTGGCGATTTCAGAATGTTCTCTGCAAGAAATTCACACGGACAGGGGGTTGAGAACTTTCAAAAGGAATCACCTTGTATTTTAAAAAAAAGAATCTCTCCGTCTGCGTTCCTCGGCTTCACTCCCACAGCAGCTTCATGCCAAAGAAGTGGGCCACTCGGTCCAACTGATCCACACCTGCTGTCTCCTCTTTCTCTCACCCTATCCCAATGGCCACCTTCCAAAACTCCCCGTGAGAGCGAGACCCCATTCTCCCCCCCACTCCCCATGGGAGCGAGTCCCCCATTCTCCCCCCACTCCCCGTGGGAGCGAGTCCCCCATTCTCCCCTCCCACTCCCCGTGGGAGCGAGTCCCACATTCTCCCCCCACTCCCCGTGGGAGCGGGTCCCCGACTCCCCGTATCATCATCGTAACCAGTCAGGGAGCTCTGACAGATCTGACCTGAACTGCTCATTCAGTTTCTCCGCACGGATGCTGCCTGACCTGCTGGCTTTTCCCCGGGCTACTGACTCAGCCCTTTGGGCCGGTCAGGGAAACAAACCACTCCCAGACACAGCAACCCCCAAAACCTTGCACAGCCCCAAGGCTGCCCTCAAGAGATTTTCCATTGGAAAGGGAATCAAAGGTGATGGGGTTCAGAGGCAGGAGAGATGGGGGTTGAGGATGGTCGGAGCCGCCAACAATCTCACAGACAGGCAGGGCACGCCCGAGGGTCCGAATGGCCTGATTCGCCAGAAGGTCTCACGGCACCAAATGACCTTTCACCCTGCCATCACGTCGCCCCCCATTCCAGTGAAAACAAGGGCCAGCCTCCCCGGTCTCCTGGGACCTTCAAGGAAGAGATCCATCAGATTGATCGGTAAATCTCAGAATCCCGACAGTGGTGGAAACAGGCCCTTCGGCCCAACAGGTCCACACTGACACTCCCAAGAGTATCCCACCCAGACCCACTCCCCCTATCCTATTACTCCACACTTACCCGTGACTAATGCACCTGCACATCCCTGGGCACTATGGGACAATTTAGCATGGCCAATCCACCCTAACCTGCACATCTTTGGACTGTGGGTAGAAACTGGAGCACCCGCAGGAAACCCACCTAGACCCGGGGGGGAGAATGTGCAAAGTGCACCCAGACAATCCCCCGAGGCTGGAATCGAACCCGGGACCCTGGCGCCGGGTGCTGACCGACTGGTTGACGATGGTGCTAGAGGAGGCGGTGGTGGTACCACTCACCATTCATGAGCTCCTTCATCACCACGGCAGCATTCTTGGTCCTGGGGCTGATGAGGTGCTCCTTCACGAGAAAGCGGGCCAGGTCCACCACCGTGTCAAACTGCCTCATCAGCACCCGCTGCGCCCACTCACAGATCAGGCTGATCGCTGCCGACATCAACACCTCATCCTGCTTCGACTTGCCTGCTTCCTTCGCTTCCACCTGGGCAGGGGACAGGGACAGAGACAGAGACAGACACACATGGTGAGACCACTCAGGGGCAGGGGACAGGGGCAGACAGACAGACACACATGGTGAGACCACTCAGGGACAGGGGACAGGGACAGACAGACAGACACACATGGTGAGACCACTCAGGGGGCAGGGACAGGGACAGACAGACAGACACACATGGTGAGACCACTCAGGGACAGGGGACAGGGACAGAGACAGACACACATGGTGAGACCACTCAGGGACAGGGACAGAGACAGAGACAGAGACACATGGTGAGACCACTCAGGGACAGGGACAGAGACAGACAGACACACATGGTGAGACCACTCAGGGACAGGGGACAGGGACAGACAGACAGACACACATGGTGAGACCACTCAGGGACAGGGACAGACAGACACACATGGTGAGACCACTCAGGGACAGGGGACAGAGACAGACAGACAGACACACATGGTGAGACCACTCAGGGGACAGGGACAGAGACAGACACACATGGTGAGACCACTCAGGGGCAGGGGACAGGGACAGAGACAGACAGACACACATGGTGAGACCACTCAGGGGCAGGGGACAGGGACAGAGACAGACAGACACACATGGTGAGACCACACAGGGACAGGGACAGAGACAGACACACATGGTGAGACCACTCAGGG
>NW_025212796.1:5165-11241 GCF_004010195.1 Chiloscyllium plagiosum | reverse complement strand
GACAGAGACAGACAGACACACATGGTGAGACCACTCAGGGGCAGGGGACAGGGACAGACAGACACACATGGTGAGACCACTCAGGGACAGGGACAGAGACAGACACACATGGTGAGACCACTCAGGGGCAGGGGACAGGGACAGAGACAGACAGACACACATGGTGAGACCACTCAGGGACAGGGACAGAGACAGACACACATGGTGAGACCACTCAGGGACAGGGACAGAGACAGACACACATGGTGAGACCACTCAGGGACAGGGGACAGGGACAGACAGACAGACACACATGGTGAGACCACTCAGGGACAGGGACAGAGACAGACACACATGGTGAGACCACTCAGGGACAGGGACAGAGACAGACACACATGGTGAGACCACTCAGGGACAGGGACAGAGACAGACACACATGGTGAGACCACTCAGGGACAGGGACAGAGACAGACACACATGGTGAGACCACTCAGGGACAGGGACAGAGACAGACACACATGGTGAGACCACTCAGGGACAGGGACAGAGACAGACACACATGGTGAGACCACTCAGGGACAGGGACAGAGACAGACACACATGGTGAGACCACTCAGGGACAGGGACAGAGACAGACACACATGGTGAGACCACTCAGGGACAGGGACAGAGACAGACACACATGGTGAGACCACTCAGGGACAGGGACAGAGACAGACACACATGGTGAGACCACTCAGGGACAGGGACAGAGACAGACACACATGGTGAGACCACTCAGGGGCAGGGGACAGGGACAGAGACAGACAGACACACATGGTGAGACCACTCAGGGACAGGGACAGAGACAGACACACATGGTGAGACCACTCAGGGACAGGGACAGAGACAGACACACATGGTGAGACCACTCAGGGACAGGGACAGAGACAGACACACATGGTGAGACCACTCAGGGACAGGGGACAGGGACAGACAGACAGACACACATGGTGAGACCACTCAGGGACAGGGACAGAGACAGACACACATGGTGAGACCACTCAGGGACAGGGACAGAGACAGACACACATGGTGAGACCACTCAGGGACAGGGACAGAGACAGACACACATGGTGAGACCACTCAGGGACAGGGACAGAGACAGACACACATGGTGAGACCACTCAGGGACAGGGACAGAGACAGACACACATGGTGAGACCACTCAGGGACAGGGACAGAGACAGACACACATGGTGAGACCACTCAGGGACAGGGACAGAGACAGACACACATGGTGAGACCACTCAGGGACAGGGACAGAGACAGACACACATGGTGAGACCACTCAGGGACAGGGACAGAGACAGAC
This sequence comes from Chiloscyllium plagiosum, assembly GCF_004010195.1. Taxonomy (NCBI): domain Eukaryota; kingdom Metazoa; phylum Chordata; class Chondrichthyes; order Orectolobiformes; family Hemiscylliidae; genus Chiloscyllium; species Chiloscyllium plagiosum. The sequence continues at coordinate 9,908 of NW_025212796.1, read as the reverse complement.
ACACATGGTGAGACCACTCAGGGACAGGGACAGAGACAGACACACATGGTGAGACCACTCAGGGGCAGGGGACAGGGACAGAGACAGACAGACACACATGGTGAGACCACTCAGGGACAGGGACAGAGACAGACACACATGGTGAGACCACTCAGGGACAGGGACAGAGACAGACACACATGGTGAGACCACTCAGGGACAGGGACAGAGACAGACACACATGGTGAGACCACTCAGGGACAGGGACAGAGACAGACACACATGGTGAGACCACTCAGGGACAGGGGACAGGGACAGACAGACAGACACACATGGTGAGACCACTCAGGGACAGGGACAGAGACAGACACACATGGTGAGACCACTCAGGGACAGGGACAGAGACAGACACACATGGTGAGACCACTCAGGGACAGGGACAGAGACAGACACACATGGTGAGACCACTCAGGGACAGGGACAGAGACAGACACACATGGTGAGACCACTCAGGGACAGGGACAGAGACAGACACACATGGTGAGACCACTCAGGGACAGGGACAGAGACAGACACACATGGTGAGACCACTCAGGGACAGGGACAGAGACAGACACACATGGTGAGACCACTCAGGGACAGGGACAGAGACAGACACACATGGTGAGACCACTCAGGGACAGGGACAGAGACAGACACACATGGTGAGACCACTCAGGGGCAGGGGACAGGGACAGAGACAGACAGACACACATGGTGAGACCACTCAGGGACAGGGACAGAGACAGACACACATGGTGAGACCACTCAGGGACAGGGACAGAGACAGACACACATGGTGAGACCACTCAGGGACAGGGACAGAGACAGACACACATGGTGAGACCACTCAGGGACAGGGACAGAGACAGACACACATGGTGAGACCACTCAGGGACAGGGACAGAGACAGACACACATGGTGAGACCACTCAGGGACAGGGGACAGGGACAGACAGACAGACACACATGGTGAGACCACTCAGGGACAGGGACAGAGACAGACACACATGGTGAGACCACTCAGGGACAGGGACAGAGACAGACACACATGGTGAGACCACTCAGGGACAGGGACAGAGACAGACACACATGGTGAGACCACTCAGGGACAGGGACAGAGACAGACACACATGGTGAGACCACTCAGGGACAGGGACAGAGACAGACACACATGGTGAGACCACTCAGGGACAGGGACAGAGACAGACACACATGGTGAGACCACTCAGGGACAGGGACAGAGACAGACACACATGGTGAGACCACTCAGGGACAGGGACAGAGACAGACACACATGGTGAGACCACTCAGGGGCAGGGGACAGGGACAGAGACAGACAGACACACATGGTGAGACCACTCAGGGACAGGGACAGAGACAGACACACATGGTGAGACCACTCAGGGACAGCCCACTCCCTCAGCGCTGACCCTCCGATAGTGCCCACGCCCCTCAGCACTGACCCTCCAACAGTGCCCACTCCCTCAGCGCTGACCCTCCGACAGCGCCCACTCCCTCAGCGCTGACCCTCCGATAGTGCCCACGCCCTCAGCGCTGACCCTCCCACAGTGCCCACTCCCTCAGCCCTGACCCTCCGACAGCGCCCACTCCCTCAGTACTGACCCTCCGACAGTGCCCACACCCTCAGCACTGACCCTCCGACAGTGCCCGCTCCCTCAGCCCTGACCCTCCCGCAGTGCCCGCTCCCTCAGTGCTGACCCTCCGACAGTGCCCACTCCCTCAGCCCTGACCCTCCGACAGCGCCCACTCCCTCAGTACTGACCCTCCCTCAGCACTGACCCTGACAGTGCCCGCTCCCTCAGCCCTGACCCTCCCGCAGTGCCCACTCCCTCAGTACTGACCCTCCGACAGCGCCCACTCCCTCAGCACTGACCCTGACAGTGCCCGCTCCCTCAGCCCTGACCCTCCCGCAGTGCCCGCTCCCTCAGCACTGACCTTCCGACAGTGCCCACTCCCTCAGCACTGACCCTCTAACAACACCCACTCCCTCAGTACTGACCCTCCGACAGTGCCCACACCCTGAGCACTGACCCTCCGACAGTGCCCGCTCCCTCAGCCCTGACCTTCCCGCATTGCCCGCTCCCTCAGTGCTGACCCTCCGACAACGTAGTAGTACTCTTTCTGAACGACTCCTGGCTTGTCAAAGATTCAGGAGTCTTTGCAGATTATTGAAACAGTGTGGACTGCAGACGCTGGGAGAGTCAGGGTCAAAAAGGGTGGTGCTGGAAAAGCACAGCCGGTCAGGCAGGAGCAGGAGAATCGACGTTTCGGCCGGAAGCTGATTCCTGATGAGGGCACGCTCGAAACGTCGACTCTCCTGCTCCTGCCTGACCGGCTGTGCTTTTCCAGCGCCACACTTTTCAGATTACTGCACAGCTTTTAAAGGATGAAAAACCACAGTGAAACCCCATGCCCCGTATACATCGCCGTGTCCTACTCACTGGCTCCTGCAGCTTCAGATCCAGGCTGGGGAGGGAGGGCATGTTAACCACGGTCTTCCTCCTGATCCCACCATAGCAGTATGTTGGAGTGAGTCAAGAACTTCAAATAAACATGGACCATTTGTGCTGCATTTTGGGAAAGCAAATCTTAGCAGGACTTATATTTAATGGTAAGGTCCTGGGGAGTGTTGCTGAACAAAGAGAACTTGGAGTGCAGGTTTATAGCTCCTTGAAAGTGGAGTCGCAGGTAGATAGGATAGTGAAGGCGGCGTTTGGTATGCTTTCCTTTATTGGTCAGAGTATTGAGTACAGGAGTCGGAAAGATGTTGTGAAACTTGAAAGGGTTCAGAAAAGATTTACAAGGATGTTGCCAGGGTTGGAGGATCTGAGCTACAGGGAGAGGCTGAACAGGCTGGGACTGTTTTCCCTGGAGCGTCGGAGGCTGAGGGGTGACCTTATAGAGGTTTATAAAATCATGAGGGGCATGGGATAGGGTAAATATACAAGGTCGAGAGTGTGGTGCTGGAAAAGCGCAGCAGGTCAGGCAGCATACGAGGAGCAGGAAAATCGACGTTTCAGGGAAAAGCCCTTCATCAGATGCTGCCTGACCTGCTGTGCTTTTCCGGCACACACTCTCTACTCTAATCTCCAGCATCTATAGTCCACACTTTTGCTTATATAGACGAAGTCTTTTCCCTGGGGTCGGGGAGTCCAGAACTTGAGGGGCATAGGTTTAGGGTGAGAGAGGAAAGATATAAAAGGGACATAAGGGACAGTTTGTTTTCCCACGCAGAGGGTGGTGCGTGTATGGAATGAGCTGCCAGAGGAAGTGGTGGAGGCTGGTACAATGACAGCATTGAAAAGGCATCTGGATGGGTATATGAATAGGAAGGGTTTGGAGGGCTGGGTGCTGGCAAATGGGACTGGATTAGGTTGGGATATCTGGTCGGCATGGATGAGGTGAGCCGAAAGGGTCTGTCTCCGTGCTGGACAGCTCTATCGAGATTAGACGGTGAGAATGGTGTCTAGCTGGGAATGTGTGTGTGTGGAAGGGAGACAGACAGCATGTGAGTGCCATACTCCCACCACCCAGCCTGCCGAGAGGCACCACCCGAGAGCCCTGGAGGGTCTGCGACGAGGCTGCGTGTCGCAGCTCGCGATCCCAACCGCGAACCTGCCAGATTGTTTAAGAACCCGAAGGGACTGCGGAGGCTGGAAATCCGGAACGGAAACAGAAGAGAAAGTGAAGAGAAAGTCCGTTTCGGGTCCGGTGAGCCTTCCTCAGGGTGATGCCAGACCTGCTGAGCCATTCCCGCAATTTTTGGTTTAAAGGATCAGGAGGGGAGGGAAATCTGCAAGGTGGGGTTGTACAGGATGTTGGTGAGGCCTCGTCTGGAGAACTGTGTCCAGCTCTCGTCGCCCTGTTACAGGAAGGAGATTATTAAACTGGAGAGGGTTCAGAAGAGATTTACCCGGATGCTGCTGGGTGTGGAGGGTTTAAGATATAAGGAGAAGCAGGATAGACTGGGACTTTTTTTTCCACTGGTGTATCGGAGGTTGAGAGGTGACCTATAAAGGTTTACAAAATCAGGAGGGGTCGAGATATGGTCATGGCAGGTTGGGTGGGAGATTTCAAGGTGAGGCGCACATTTTTAAGGTGAGAGGGGAGGAGTTTAATAAAAAAGACCAAAGAGGCACATTTTTTTGCACAGAGAGTGGTTTGTGTGTGGAATACTTCCTGAGGATGCGGGAACAGTTACAACGTTTAAAAGACATTTGGATAAGTACATGAATGTGAAATGTTTGGAGGGATATGGGCCAGGAGCAGGCAGGTAGGATGGGTTTAGTTTGGGATGATGGACTGGCTGGACATAATGGTCTGTTTCAGTGCGGTATGATGAAGTCAGTGACTCCAGCAGCCCAGCAATTGGGTCACATCTCAATTGCATTCGGAATGAGTCTGTGCTCAGGGCAATTAGTAATGGGCTACAAATGGTCACCTGGCCAAGAACAGTGACATACTGAATGACAATAGTGGCAGAAGAAACCTTTACTCCCACTTCAGACAGAGGGTTACTTTAATATCCTCTCCCATCGGGATGACCCTCCCGACAGCACCCGCTCCCTCAGCACTGACCCTCCGACGGCACCCGTTCCCTCAGCACTGACCCTCCCGACAGTACCCACTCCCTCAGCACTGACCCTCCGACGGCACCCGCTCCCTCAGCCCTGACCCTCCGACAGCACCCACTCCCTCAGC
>NW_025212796.1:0-4023 GCF_004010195.1 Chiloscyllium plagiosum | reverse complement strand
CCAATCGACCCTAACCTGTACATCCCTGGGCACTATGGGGCAATTTAGCACGGCCAATCCACCCTAACCTGCACATCCCTGGGCACTATGGGACAATTTAGCATGGCCAATCCAGCCTAACCTGCACATCCCTGGGCACTATGGGACAATTTAGCATGGCCAATCCAGCCTAACCTGCACATCCCTGGGCACTATGGGACAATTTAGCATGGCCAATCCAGCCTAACCTGCACATCCCTGGGCACTATGGGACAATTTAGCATGGCCAATCCACCCTAACCTGCACATCCCTGGGCACTATGGGACAATTTAGCATGGCCAATCCACCCTAACCTGCACATCCCTGGACACTATGGGACAATTTAGCATGGCCAATCCACCCTGACCTGCTCATCCCTGGGCACTATGGGACAATTTAGCATGGCCAATCCACCATAACCTGCAGATCTCTGGACATTACGGGACAATGTAGCATGGCCAATCCACCCTAACCTACACATCCCTGGACACTATGGGACAATTTAGCATGGCCAATCCACCCTAACCTACACATCCCTGGACACTATGGGACAATTTAGCATGGCCAATCCACCCTAACCTGCACATCCCTGGACACTATGGGACAATTTAGCATGGCCAACCTGCACATCCCTGGACATTACGGGACAATGTAGCATGGCCAAACCACCCTAACCTGCACATCACTGGACACTATGGGACAATTTAGCATGGCCAATCCACCATAACCTGCACATCCCTGGGCACTATGGGACAATTTAGCATGGCCAACCCACCTAACCTGCACATCCCTGGGCACTATGGGACAATTTAGCATGGCCAATCCACCCTAACCTGCACATCCCTGGGCACTATGGGACAATTTAGCATGGCCAATCCACCATAACCTGCACATTCCTGGGCACTATGGGACAATTTAGCATGGCCAATCCACCCTAACCTGCACATACCTGGGCACTATGGGACAATGTAGCATGGCCAATCCACCCTAACCTGCACATCCCTGGATACTACGTGACAATTTAGCATGGCCAATCCACCCAATGCTGCACATCCCTGGGCACTATGGGACAATTTAGCCTGGCCAATCCACCATAACCAGCACATCCCTGGGCACTATGGGACAATTTAGCATGGCCAACTCACCCTAACCTGCACATCCCTGGACACTACAAGACAATTTAGCAGGGCCAACCCACCCTAACCTGCACATCCCTGGACACTATGAGACAATTTAGCATGGCCAACCCACCCTAACCTGCACATCCCTGGGCACTATGCGACAATTTAGCAATGCTGCCTGACCTGCTGCGCTTTTCCAGCAACACATTCCAATCCAGTGAGGGAAGTTGGAAGATTTAAGCTGCTATCTTTTTGACGAGAGCCTACTAAGTGAAGGCCTGTCTGTCCTCTAATGTAGACATAGAAGAGCCAATGGCACTATTTTTAATAAGAGTTATAGATACATAGAAAACACAGTAAGATTTCATGCACAGAAGGTAGTCGTCTGGCACATTATGTCCATACCAGTCGATGAATACCTCGTCACACTAATCCCACTCTCCAAATTTTGATTCCTAAACCCATTGACTGTTCCACCGCATGTTTTAATGTGATTATGGTTTTTGCCTGTATTACCCTTTGAACTCGTGGGTTCCAGAACCTCACCACTGATGAGAAAGTTGTTCCAGGTGTCATAGTCAATATTTTTTCAATAATTAGTACAGCATTTCTTTTTGTGGGAGCTTGCTACATGTAAATTGCCTGCTATGTGTCAACACTGACTGTACTTCCAAAGTACTTTATTGGCTGTAAAGCATTTTGGATCTTTCTGTGGCCATAACAGTTACTATATAAATGCAATTTAATTTTAATAACTCAATAGTTACTCATAGAAATCTAATGTTATATCACTGGGATGCTTTTTTGCCATTATTATGGCAATAATGTTTTTTTCAAATTTAAAAAAAAGTTATGATATTTCAGCTACTTTAATCCCATGTGTATCACTGATGATTTGTATTTACTCTGTGGAAATTTTAATTGAGTAGAAGATTTTACTGCATTTTACTTTCTGATTTGCTGTTTGAGAATACTTCAGTGTAATTGGCTGCCAACTCCCTGCGGTGATATCACTGTTACTGTATGCCTAGTGTTTGTCTTGATCTTGCACATATCAAGAAAGGGAAACTTCATGCCTCAGAGATCACTAGATAGCAGAAAATCCCTTTAATACTTCAAAGTACTCTTTTGGTATGATCCTAGATATTGAATATTGTTAGATATTATTACTGGAGCGAATCATAGATTTACATTTAAATAGTTCCCATTTCTGTCTTTGTTCACTCCTTTCCTCAGCAATATTTTGTGTTTGATTTTGTCTACTTTCTGTGGTTTTATTTACCCTAATGAAGAAGAGCATATCTTCTCAACATCACAACTATTGATCTCACCCTGCTTGGCTGTTGTATGGAACCCCCTACGTGTTAACCCCTTAAAGCCAAATACATAACAATATTGTCAAATTTGATGGAATTTTAATGCATTTACTTTAGGGGAAATTTGGCATGTTAATATGCTGCAGTTTTTCTTATCTGCGATGTTTTGTGTTATGTTGCTGAAAATATTACTGATGAAATACTTAGCAGTTGTAGTAAAATCATGCGTATACTTAGGATGAAGAAGATTATGAGTACCACATATGCTTGGTCCAGTTCTTGTTGGATTCATTTGGATATCAAAGTTGAAACTTTATTGCTGGAACAGCACAGCAGGTCAGGCAGCATCCAGGGAACAGGAGATTCGACGTTTCGGGCACAGGCCCTTCTTCAGGAATGAGCAGAGAGTGTTCAGCAGGAGAAGATAAAAGGTAGGGAGGAGGGACTTGGAGGAGGGGCGTTGGAAATGTGATAGGTGGAAAGAGGTCAAGGTGAGGGTGATAGGTGGGAGTAGGATGGAGGCGGAGAGGTCAAGAAGAAGACATTTCCAACTCCCCTCCTCCAAGTCCCTCCTCCCTACCTTTTATCTTCTCCTGCTGAACACTCTCTGCTCATTCCTGAAGAAGGGCCTGTGCCCGAAACGTCGAATCTCCTGTTCCCTGGATGCTGCCTGACCTGCTGTGCTGTTCCAGCAATAAAGTTTCAACTTTGATCTCCAGCATCTGCAGACCTCACTTTCTCCTCGACAATGTAGCATGGCCAATCCACCCTAACCTGCATATCCCAGGGCACTATGGGACAATGTAGCGTGGCCAATCCACCCTAACCTGCACATCCCTGGGCACTATGGGACAATGTAGCATGGCCAATCCACCCTAACCTGCACATCCCTGGGCACTATGGGACAATTTAGCACGGCCAATCCACCCTAACCTGCACATCTTCGGACAATGGGAGTAAACCGGAGCACCTGAAGGAAACTTCACACAGACAGGTGCCCGCGCCGGGACTCGAACCTGGGTCCCTGGCGCTTTGAACAAACTGAGCTAACCCCTGAGCCTGTGTGTCTTCCAGCAAAGGGGAGTATTGACGCTGGTTTCCATAGCCCAACCCTCGCCGTTTTCGCTCACGCATGGCAAGGATATTTGGATTGACCTCTCCCTCCTAACCGCCGCGCCTTGAAGTTGGGGAAGACGTCCCTCATGATCTTGCCGAAATTGGCCGCGCTCAGGAGTCGGTAAGATAGGTTGTCACAGTATCGCCTGCAAAGAGAGAACAGGAACGCTCCCGGTTTATTCCTGCATCACCATTCTCCCCGCGTTCCCATCATGCTACTGTGTCGTCACATGGGACACTTCTGCGGTGGACAATCTGCAGCAGAGAGAACCCAACCATCGCCCCCCTTGATGTTCAATGGCGTTACCATCACTGAATCCCCCCCACTATCAGCGTCCTGGGGGCTACCATTGAGAGAGAATCTAACCATCGCCCCCTTGACGTTCAGTGGTGTTACCATCACTGAATCCCCCCCACTATCAGCGTCCTGGGGGCTACCATTGAGAGAGAA
>NW_025212795.1:27306-28679 GCF_004010195.1 Chiloscyllium plagiosum | reverse complement strand
GGGGGGGGGGGATGGGTAGATAGACACTGAGGAGATCGAGGGACACGGGGAGATGTGTGCGAAACATCGGTATTTTAAGGGAGGCAATCGTCTATTTGCGTTGTCGCTGGACCCAGATAACATTCTGGGGACCCGGGTTCGAATCCTGCTATGGTATATAGTGGAAGGGGATTTCAATAAATATCTGGAATGAAGGGTCTCCCAATGAGCAGGAGAATCCCATCGGGTTCACTAATGTCCCTGAGGGAAGGAAACTGCCATCCTTACTTAGCCTACATGTGACTCCAGTCCTACAGCAATGTGGTTGACTCTGAACTGCCCTCTTGGCAATGAGGGATGGGCAGTAAATGCCAGCTGTGCCCTCCTGGAGAATGGCACCTTGGGTTCAGCCAGCCAGCAGATCAGGGAATGGCTTTGCTTTCAATGGAGCTGGCTCTGGCATCTCTCTGTGCAAGCTTGGCCTGCCACGATGTGCTCCCGAACAAAACTGCTGGGGCGTAGCCGAGCTGAAACGTGAGCCTGGAGGGGTCCCGTGCCTGGTTCTGAGCTCAGCAACTGGCCTGGGGCCCCGGCACTGACCCGAAACATGGCTCACGGTGCCAGAGCACATGCTGCCCTGGCACCAAGTGCTCCGATCACCACAGCTCTCTCCAGGTCACTGCACAGGCTGGAAAAGAGCCCACACCGCAGGCACCCACTGTAAACACAAAGGACAAGAAACAGAGCCAGGGCGAGAACACACCGGTGAGAGAAAGCTCATGGGTAAGCGAGCACGCGAGTGGAGGCGACCAGCTAACTTCTGGCTGAAGGTGCTGACGCTGGGTTACATGAGTGGTTCAGGCCGAGACACTCGAGTGGGTCATTAAAACCACACCGAGCAAGCAACCACCAGACCACAACCGACGAGAGACATGGTTCAACATGTGGGAAGTGATGCAGCCAATTTGCTCATAGCAAGCCCCCATAAAGGTCAATGTGCTAAAGCACCAGGCCTGATCAGATGGAGTTTAATTCAGATAAATGTGAGGTGCTGCATTTTGGGAAAGGCAAATCTTAGCAGGACTTATACACTTAATGGTCAGGTCCTGGGGAGTGTAGCTGAGCAAAGAGACCTTGGAGTGCAGGTTCATAGCTCCTTGAAAGTGGAGTCGCAGGTAGATAGGATAGTGAAGGCAGCGTTTGGTATGCTTTCCTTTATTGGTCAGAGTATTGAGTTCAGGAGTTGGGAGGTCATGTTGCGGCTGTACAGGACATTGGTTAGGGGCCACTGTTGGAATATTGCGTGCAATTCTGGTCTCCTTCCTATCGGAAAGATGTTGTGAAACTTGAAAGGGTTCAGAAAAGATTTACAAGGATGTTGCCAGGGTTGGAGG
>NW_025212795.1:15556-26674 GCF_004010195.1 Chiloscyllium plagiosum | reverse complement strand
CACACACACTCCCTCTCACACACACACTCTCTCACACACACTCTCTCACACACACACTCTCTCTGGTTGTGAATCTGTGTCCCCAGGTCGCGGCCTGTCATGGATCTGAAAGTGACCATGTTCTGGAGCCCGGAGAGGGTTGTTCTGTGGCGTTACGTCTGCCCCATGAAATACTTCCAGAATAATCCCTCCATCAGCAACATTACCATCTGCTTCAATATCTTCATGGCTACCTCAGGCAGGCAAGGTAAGTAACCCAGCTCATCCCTCCCTCAGTGCGGGGCTCCCTCGGCGCTGACCCTCCCACAGTGCGGGGCTCCCTCAGCACTGACCCTCCCTCAGTGCGGGGCTCCCTCGGCGCTGACCCTCCCACAGTGCGGGGCTCCCTCGGCGCTGACCCTCCCACAGTGCGGGGCTCCCTCAGCACTGACCCTCCCACAGCGCGGGGCTCCCTCGGGTGGATTAATGACCTGGATTTTGTTATTCAGGCCCAGCAAGCCACTGAGTGCCAGGGGATTTAGCGATGGCAGCCTTGCCAACATACCCTTCTATCAAATTCCAGCCTTAACCAGCCATGATAAGATGAAATTCCACCCAGCAGTATGCAGGACTGATGGTCCCTTGAAACCATTGTGAAGCTTTGGAATATAACCAGTGCACAGTGGGAGCCAGGTCTGTCAGCTTGCTCTGGGAGCCCACGAACGGACTGAAACAGGACTGTGTCCTTGCAGCTGCCTTCCTTCACCTTGTTCATCAGTCTGGGCCTCAGTTAGACCGTGGAGCCAATCCCTCACTGCATGTCCAATATCACCATGATGGCTCGCACGCTGCCCGACAGCATCTCTGTGCAATAAGCCAAACGTCTCCAAATCTCTCCTGCCAAGTCCCTGCTGACTGAAGTCCGTTTCCTCAAGGCTCACAAGGCTAGCCATTTCCAGATCGCAGCTCTCAGACTTTCAGAGGCCTTTTTCTGATAAACGAGACCCAAAGTGGACACCGTGCTGCAGACATGGTGCCAACTCGGCCCTGCACAGCAGGAGTAAGCATCTCGGTCATGGATCCTCCAGTCTGCTCACCAGGAGCCCCAACATCTCACTGATCTCCCTGCTGTACAAACTGCTGGAGCTTCATGGGCTGGGACACCCAGATCCCTCTGCAACTCAATCCTCTGCTACTTCTCTGTGCTCGCCGTCACAGCGGAGGGTCCAGGGTCATGCTCTCCTGGTGACAATAATGGGGGAGGGGAGCACAGAGTGACACCCTCCCACATTAGATTCCATCTGCCAAGTTCTTGCCTCCTCACTTCCCTGCGCGAGGTTGCTTTCCAGCCTACCCTTTAGCAGCTTACTTACTTGCCAGTATTGGTGGTTTTGCTAGTCAGTCAATCACTGCTCCCTTCACCCATATCGGTAACGCATGTTCAAGGCCCCAGCAATAATCCCTCTGGCAAGACACACTCATTTATGAAGGCTGAATGGGGACTTTACAGAGGTTCATAAAATCATGGGGGGCATGGATAGGGAAATAGACAAAGTCTTTTCCCCCCTGGGGTGGGGGAATCCAGAACTAGAGGGAAGAGGTTAAGGGTGAGAGGGGAAAGATATAAAAGAGACCTAAGGGGCAACTTTTTCACCCAGAGGGTGGTACGTGTATGGAATGAGCTGCCAGAGGATGTGGTGGAGGCTGGTACAATTGCAACATTTAAAAGGCATTTGGATGGGTATATGAATAGGAAGGGTTTGGAGGGATATGGGCCGGGTGCTGGCAGGTGGGACGAGGTTGGGTTGGGATATCTGGCCGGCATGGACGGGTTGGACCGGAGGGTCTGTTTCTGTGCTGTACATCTCTGTGATTCTCTGTTCCTTTCCGCAGCAGTCCCTCAGGATAACGTCCTCGACCCAACCATCTTCAGCTGCTTCACCAACAACCTTCCCTTCCAAACAAAGGTCAGAAAAGGGAATGCACAGTGGTTCAGCACCATTCAGCAAAGCACAACTCCACATGCTGTAGCCCCTGTCTGACAGCTTAGACCTTCAGGACTCAGCAAGTATAGTAAGTAATGTTGCTGCTGCCACTCTGGTGTAGGACATCAAAGCCATGCTAAATTGTCCGTAGTGTTAAGTAAGGGGTAAATGTAGGGGTATGGGTGGGTTGCGCTTCGGTGGGTCGGTGTGGACTTGTTGGGCCGAAGGGCCTGTTTCCACACTGTAATCTAATCTAAAAAAAAACCTCTACTTCCTCAGGAGGCTAAGGAAATTCAGCATGGCCATAAAGGCCCCGCCCAATTTTTATAGATGCACCACTCAGTCTACACTTCCCACTGCCTCGGGAAGGCAGCTAATATCAAAGACCCCCTCCCACCACAGTTATCATCCCTTCCATCGGGCAGATGATACGGAAGCTTCAGAAACAGCTCCTTCCCTGCTGTTATCCAGCTGCTCTCTCATTTCAAATTTCATGTTGACCTCGTTCGCTGCAGCTGGAACATTCTATTCCTATGAACTTTATATGGTGAAGATCTGCCTGTACTGTACCCAAAGCATAACGTTTCACGGTACCCAGACACACGGGACAACCATAAATCAGATCAACTCAAACCCGTTGTAATTTCTCAGATACTGACACGATGTGTGTTCAATTTCAGCAAGACCTGGACAATGTCCAGGCTTGACCTGACAAGTGCCAAGTCACGTTCCAGGAGATGAAACACAGCAGTGGGAGTTGTTCATCGAGAGGTCTTGGCTGATCTGACCACCTTCAAATTCACTTCAGTTTGGAAAATCAGGTCGATCGCAGCATTGAACAACTCAGCTTGGACAGCCGGGCTAAAGAATTCCACAGATTTCCAACCCTCAGAGAGACTAAACTCCCCCTCTTCTGTCTTCAACGGGCAACCCCTGGCTGTAGATTATTCTGTCTGGTCCAAAATTCTTGAACAAGGAGCAACCTGGAGTTGAGTTTCTACTTTCTAATTTAGTGCCAAACAATGACCACCTCCAACAAGAGGGAATCTAGGTCAACACCCCTAGGTCTTCAATGGTGTTAACATCACAGAATTATTCCAACCCCCCTCCCCCCCACTATCAACATCCTGGGGGTTCCCATTGAGCAGAAACTGACCAGGACCCAGCTCCATATCGATCCTGTGGCTCCAGGAGCAGGTCAGAGGCTGGGAATCCTGAAGTGGGTAACTCCGTCCAAAGCCAGCCGCACCATTGACAAGTCAGCAGTGTGAGGGAATACTCCCCACTTGATTAGATGGGGTCAGCTCTGACAACACTATAGAAAGATGACACTGTCTCAGGACAATTCGCTTCTCCCCCCACTCCTCCAACCCAACCCCCGCTCGATTGAGACGCTGACCCCCACCTTCAGCACTGCAGGATGCACAGCAGTGTGCACTGTCTACAACACGGTCAAAACAATGACTGCAGATGCTGGAAACCAGATTCTGGATTAGAGTGGTGCTGGAAGAGCACAGCAGTTCAGGCAGCATCTGAGGTGCAGTAAAATCGATGTTTCAGGCAAAAGCTCTTCATTAGGAATACAGGCAGAGTGCCTGACACACTGCAGCAACTCGCCAAGGCTCCTGCAACAAGAGTTTCCAAACGTACCACCTCTCCCCATCCAGGAGGAGCAGATAAAGGGCAACACCACCACCTGCTAGGTCCCCTCTGAGCCACTCACCATCCTCACTTGGAAATCCAATTGGCTGTTCCATCGGCGTCACTGGGTCAAATCCTGAAAGTCCCTCCCTAATGGCACTGTGGTCCCTCCACCAGATCAATGTCTTCGGTCCCACACAGTTTTGTAACTGAAACATTATGGTGGCCTCCCCCAACACTCTCCACAGCAGAAGGCATGGACCGTTCCCTTATTTTCATCGATGCGTCACCATGGATGCTAGTGTCTGTGTTGGCATGGGGAGAGCGCAGGAAGACAACTCAATGTGTTGGGGGGGGAAGGGGAGGGTAAGAAGGCCAGGTTTGTGGAGATTTAAGCAGCAGAATTATCCCCCAGACTCAACCCAGTCTCCATTGGAAGTCCTGACCTGGGGTGGTGAGCAGGGATTGAGGGAGAGAAAAGAGAAGGGCAATGTCGCGCCTCCCACCCTCGACGGTCTCGAATCCAGGGGCAAAATCCAGTCAGTTGGGGATGTTTGGGATTGTGGGGATTTAAGAGTACTTGTCCCCAAAGCCAACCGAACCCCCAATGAAAGTTCACGACGGGGGCGAGAGGGTTCAGGTAACAGCCTTCTCCTCTTGCGATATTGAACACAGAGAGAAGACTGGGTGTGTTTGAGGGTGGGCGTAGGGTATTTCGGATTGTGGAGATTGAAACTATTTTTGCCCCAAACTCAACCCGATCCAACCCGCAATGAAAGCCCTGATAGGGGAGGAGGTTAAGGTAACAATCTCCAACCTCCCTTAATTTGAACACAGTGGGGAAAATTCTGAGGTTAAAGGGGGGGAAATGCTTAGGATTGCGGGGATTGAATTGATTTGCCCCTCAGCCCAACCTCCAATGAACGTCACACTGGAGAGTGGGGTTAGGGTAACAACGTGGTGAAAGTGAGGACTGCAGATGCTGGAGATGAGAGTCAAGATTAGAGTGGTGCTGGAAAAGCACAGCAGGTCAGGCAACGTCCGAGGAGCAGGAAAATTGATGTTTCAGACGCAAGCCCTTCATCAGGATATCCAGTCTCCCATAATATTGAAAATGGACGAACACACTGTGTTTGGGATGTGTGGGGGATTTAGGATTGTTGAGGTTTAAGCTGATGATTTGCCCCCAAAACCAAACTCAACCCTCAATGGAAATCATAATGGGATTTGGGGGGGGGGGGGGGGGGGAAGAGGATTTGCCCCCAAACCCAACCAAACCCCCAAAGGAAGTTATGATGGGGAGAGGGGTTAGGATTACAATTTCCCATGATATTGAACACAGGGGGGAAATCGCGTGCTTGAGGGGAATGTGGAGTATTTAGGATTGTGGGAGGGGTCAAGAGGAGGATTTACCCTCCCCCTCAAAATGAAACCCAACCTATCCCCCAATGGAAGTCACGAGGAGGAGAGGGGTTAGGGTAACAACCTCCCCCACATCCCATGACATTGACCACCAGGGTGAAGACCCACTATGTTTGGGGATATTTAGGATTGTGGGGGTTTAAGATGAAGATTTGCACCCAAAACTAAACCCAACCCCCAACAAAAGTCATGATGGGGAGAGGGGCTACAACCACCCATAATATTGAACCCAAGCAGAAGACCCAATGTGTTTGAGGAGGGCATGTAGGGTTTTGAGGATTGTGGGGACTTACAACGAGGATTTGCCCTCAAACCCAAACCCCAACAAAAGTCATGACGGGGGAGGGGGAATTAGGGTAACAACATCTCTTCCCCCCCCCGCCCGCCCCACCCCCTTCCCATGATATTGAAGGCAACGGGAAGACCCAGTGTGTGTGCAGGTAGTGGGGGTATTTAGGATTGTGGGGGTTCCAAGAGGAAGACTTGCCACCCAACCCAACCCAACCCCCAATGGAAGTCACGAGGAGGAGAAGGGTTAGGGTAACAACCTCCCCCCACTTCCCATGACACTGACCACCAGGGGAAGACCCAGTATGTTTGGGGATGTGGGGGTATTTAGGATTGCTGGGGTTTAAGATCAAGATTTGCCCCCAAACCCAACCCAACCCAACGGAAGTCACGAGGAGGAGAGGGGCTAGGGTAACAACCTCCCCCCACTTCCCATGACACTGACCACCAGGGGAAGACCCAGTATGTTTGGGGATGTGGGGGTATTTAGGATTGCGGGGGGTTTAAGATGAAGATTTGCCCCCAAACCCAACCCCCAATGGAAGTCACGAGGAGGAGAGGGGCTAGGGTAACAACCTCCCCCCACTTCCCATGACACTGACCACCAGGGGAAGACCCAGTATGTTTGGGGACGTGGGGGTATTTAGGATTGTGGGGGGTTTAAGATGAAGATTTGCCCCCAAACCCAACCCAACCCCCAACGGAAGTCACGAGGAGGAGAGGGGCTAGGGTAACAACCTCCCCCCACTTCCCATGACACTGACCACCAGGATGAAGACCCAGTATGTTTGGGGATGTGGGGGTATTTAGGATTGCGAGGGGTTTAAGATGAAGATTTGCCCCCAAACCCAACCCAACCCCCAATGGAAGTCACGAGAAGGAGAGGGGCTAGGGTAACAACCTCCCCCCACTTCCCATGACACTGACCAGCAGGGGAAGACCCAGTATGTTTGGGGATGGTGGGGGTATTTAGGATTGCGGGGGGGTTTAAGATGAAGATTTGCCCCCAAACCCAACCCAACCCCCAACGGAAGTCACGAGGAGGAGAGGGGCTAGGGTAACAACCTCCCCCCACTTCCCATGACACTGACCACCAGGGTGAAGACCCAGTATGTTTGGGGACGTGGGGGTATTTAGGATTGCGGGGGGGGTTTAAGATGAAGATTTGCCCCCAAACCCAACCCAACCCCCAATGGAAGTCACGAGGAGGAGCGGGGCTATGGTAACAACCTCCCCCCACTTCCCATGACACTGACCACCAGGGTGAAGACCCAGTATGTTTGGGGATGTGGGGGTATTTAGGATTGCGGGGGGGTTTAAGATGAAGATTTGCCCCCAAACCCAACCCAACCCCCAATGGAAATCACGAGGAGGAGAGGGGCTAGGGTAACAAACTCCCCCCACTTCCCATGACACTGACCACCAGGGTGAAGACCCAGTATGTTTGGGGATGTGGGGGTATTTAGGATTGCGAGGGGGTTTAAGATGAAGATTTGCCCCCAAACCCAACCCAACCCCCAACAGAAGTCACGAGGAGGAGAGGGGTTAGGGTAACAACCTCCCCCCACTTCCCATGACACTGTCCACCAGGGGAAGACCCAGTATGTTTGGGGATGTGGGGGGTATTTAGGATTGCGAGGGGGTTTAAGATGAAGATTTGCCCCCAAACCCAACCCAACCCCCAATGGAAGTCACGAGGAGGAGAGGGGTTAGGGTAACAACCTCCCCCCACTTCCCATGACACTGACCACCAGGGTGAAGACCCAGTATGTTTGGGGATGTGGGGGGTATTTAGGATTGCGGGGGGGGGGGGTTTAAGATGAAGATTTGCCCCCAAACCCAACCCAACCCAACCCCCAATGGAAGCCATGATGGAGAGAGATGGTGGGTAGGGCAATGATTCCCCCTCCATGGCGTTGGAAAACAACTCAGTAGCTTTGGGGGTGGGGGGTGGGGGTAGAGGTGTTGGAATGACCACGGTGGGGTGGGAATTAGAGAGAATTAGCCACCAAAGTGGTGGTTAAAAAAAAACAGCCCTGGGTAGGTGGCGAAACCTGGAGCTGGAGTAGCCAACCGGATCCGGGGCCGCTCCCGTCCGCAATCGCGGCGCGCGCTCCGGGTTCCGGAGCCCCGATCCACCCCGGGTTTTCCGAACTCCCCCCGCCCCCATAATCACCATCCCACCGACATCAATGAAACAAAACAAAAATCCCGACTTTTTACCGGTGCCCGGCTCTCCGTACAGCGAGTGGCACTCCCTGAGAACCCGCTCGCTCACCGACTCGGCTCCCCTCTCGGCGTTGGCCGCGTTGCGGCTCTTCATGTTTCGGCCGGTCATTGGTGCTGGTGGTGGTTGTTGTTGTAGTAATCGGACAACGGCCGCTTTTTCAAAAAACGAACGGGCTAACCGTCGAGCCCGCTCCGGAGGGGGCCGCCGGGAATTGTAGTCTCCCGTCCGCCACCGCCCCGTATACATGCCTTGAGCAACGTCACCGACGGACTACACCTCCCGGCAGGCTCCACGCCGTCCGAACGGTGGAAGCCGATCCGCCTTACGATCGGCGGTGCCGCGATGGTCATCGGGCGTTGTAGTCTCCAGCCCGCCGCCATCCCGTGGACGTGGCGGGAGTGACGTCACGAGACGGACTACACATCCCGGCGGTCTCAGCGCTCCGCATCGCGCGGGGGGGGGGTGTGAGACCGCTGCGTGGAGCCCGCGGCATCGGAGAGCGCGGAGGTCGCCAGCGCGCGCGTAGATCGTGCCGCTGGGGGACACCGGATGTTGTAGTCTCGCAACCGACAGCGCTCTACGTTTATCCTGGGTGACGTCACTTAATGCACTACAACGCCCGGCGGCCTCCTCTCCACCTGCGTTTACCGCCTGCCTTCAATCCACGCGCAGGAGGTCGCTGTGACGCGACGGCTGCCGGGAGTTGTGGTCCTGGCCCTCCGTCGCCTCTCGTCCGCCGCCGTGTTAATAGCACAGCCAGCGGACTACAGCCTCCACAACGCCCTGCGAGACCCGCCCCCCCCAGAGCTTGCCGCCAAAAGCCCTGGAAACCCCATATTTTCAAAACCATTCCTGATAGAACGGGCGCCATCTTGGAATAAGGTCAAGGTTGGCAACACTACAGGGAGGAGGGGGAAAAAAGGGTCTAAAAAAAAACCACACCCTGCCCCAAAACGCACCGAAAACACGCCGCAGCAGTGGCGGTGAACCCTCGGGTTTGAAGCAGACGTCGACCAACAGAAAGGAAGAGAATGGGTTGGCGATTGTTGGATGGAAGCCAAGTGCTGGCCAATGAGGCTAATCTCCTTACCCCCCCCCCCCCCCAACCTACAGGTCGCCAATGCGCGTTGCCAGCTCCTCGGGGAAGGCCGGTTGGATACGCCGGGAAGCAGCATTCAGTCTGTCCCCACCTTTGGAAGCCCCAAATGTCAACCATTGGGACAGATGAAGACGATGGGGGCGTGACTGGGGAGGGGGGTTGGGGTTGTGGTTGGCAGATTGGGGTTGGCGGGAAGGGTGCACGACAGACCCCGAAACGCGACGCTGTCTGATTCCACGTCGAACGTCCGGATGGCCTCCCCGAGCACGACTCACAGGGCTGACGTCCAGAAGGGCGTCAGGGTTGGATGGGCCATACCTTCCCTTCCCCCCCCCCGCCACCTTCTGACCCTACTGAGTGTGGCAGACGTGTTGGCTGGTGCGGGTGCATGAAGATGTGTGGTGGAGCTGCGATGTGAGAAGTTGACGTCGGCCATTACGCCCTTCACGCTCGTACTTTCCCCATCTCTCGCCCAGGGTCAAACTCTGGAGGCTGCGGTCCACCCAGACAGCTGCTCTAGGTGGACAGAGAGCGAGAGAGACCGGAGGACCACTGTCTCCAGAAAGTCACGCCAAGGCAAGATGCCGTTGCCGGGGTGGAGAGTTCTGGACGGACATCTTGGTATTCACGCCCTCACCCTCCGGCCAGATCACCAAGCCCCCTCCGTGTATGTGTGTCTGAGAGAGGAAGCGGGTCCTTTTCATTCCGTCCGGGCCTGGGGAGGAATCTGACCTCAGGACCTTCGCGTGCAGTAAGGTTGGTGCCCCTGTGTAGTCTGAACATTCGGGCAAATGTTATTGACACCTTCCAATGTTTTTCTGACAGAAATCACTCATCTGGATGGAGTTTTACTCTGTATCTAACCCCGTGCTGTCCCTATCCCTGGGATGGGGGGGACGGTGTAGAGGGAGCTTTACTCTGTATCTAACCCCGTGCTGTCCCTGTCCCTGGGATGGGGGGACAGTGTAGAGGGAGCTTTACTCTGTATCTAACCCCGTGCTGTCCCTGTCCTTGGGAGGGTGGTGGGACAGTGTAGAGGTAGCTTTACTCTGTATCTAACCCTGTGCTGTCCCTGTCCCTGGGATGGGGGGACAGTGTAGAGGGAGCTTTACTCTGTATCTAACCCCGTGCTGTCCCTGTCCCTGGGAGGGTGGTGGGACAGTGTAGAGGGAGCTTTACCTGTATTTGACCCCATGCTGTCCCTGTCCCTGGGATGGGGGGACAGTGTAGAGGGAGCTTTACTCTGTATCTAACCCCGTGCTGTCCCTGGGATGGGGGTGGGACAGTGTAGAGGGAGCTTTACTCTGTATCTAACCCCGTGCTGTCCCTGTCCCTGGGATGGGGGGAACAGTGTAGAGGGAGCTTTACTCTGTATCTGACCCCATGCTGTCCCTGTCCCTGCGATGGGGGGGACAGTGTAGAGGGAGCTTTACTCTGTATCTAACCCCGTCCTGTCCCTGTCCTGGGAGTGTTTGATGGGGCCTGGTCCCTGTTCTCTGAAGGATTGGGTTTGAGGGGGAATGAGACAGAGTAAAGTTGGGGAGAAGGGCGGGGGTAGGTGTCACCTCATGTCTGCAAGTGTTACAAATACACCAGGGGGGCTGAATGGCCTCCTCCTGTTCCTGTGAAACAGGCTCAGGGGGGGTCGGTGGGGAGCGCGGGAGGTTGCTGAATGGCGTAGTCTTGTTGCTGTGTTTGTAACAGTGCCTGAACAGCTTGGTACACAGGAAGTGCCACACAAACCCTCACACACCTAAATATGTGTTCACACATGCACATGCCTGACCACAGAGCCGCAAACACACGCTATCGCACAGACATGAGTTTAGCTCCTTCAGGCTCCGATGTGTGTGCTCACCGTGCAGGCAAACCGACATCGCAGATATGCATACAGTCACAAAGATAGGAGGAACTGGAAGGTTATTCCCACTGAAGCTAGAACCAGGCGGCACAGCCTCAAAATCTGGGGCAGCAGATTTCCGCCTGAGTTGAGGAGGAACTTGTTCATCCAAACGGTTGGGAATCTGTGGGATTGCCTACCCAGTGCAGGCTACCTCGCTGAACATTTCTCAGGCAAAATTGAATAGGGTTTTGAGCAGTAGGGGAATGAAGAGTTACAGTGAGCAGATGGCTAAGTGGAGCTGAGGCCAGAGAAAGATCAGTCCGCATCTTACTAAATGGTGGAGCAGGCTTGTGGGGGCCAGATGGCCTACTCCTGCTCCTGATTCTTACCTACTTATGTCTCTCACACATGCTCACACACACTCTCTCTCTCGCTCTCTCTCACACGCACACACACACATACACTCTCTCATGCATACACACAAACTCTATCTCTCACACACACACACTCTCTCTCTCACGCGCACACATACACTCTCTCACGCATACATTCATACATACACACACACTCTCTCACACACACACACTCTCTCTGTCTCTCTCTCACACACAGTCTCGCACAGTCTCTCTGT
>NW_025212795.1:2782-7653 GCF_004010195.1 Chiloscyllium plagiosum | reverse complement strand
ACTGTCCCCATCTCCATCACTCACTCTGTCCCCTGTCCCCAGCCCAATGACTTCCCAGTCCCCATCACTGTCCCCATCCCCATTACTCAGTCTGTCCCACATCCCCATCCCAATGACTTCCTACCCCCTCCCCGACCCAATCCCCATCACTCCCCATCCCAGTACCATGGAGAGAGAGGTTGACTCTGGATCCACACGGATTGGCCCAGTGAATCACAGCGTAAATTGGAGGAACGACACCTCACCTTCTGGTTGGGCAGCCTACAGCCCGTGTCAAATAACCTCCCTCCCCATTCCCCGACTCTCTTCCCTTCCACTGCTCCCTGGTGCCAACCGGATACCTCCCACCCATTGACCAACCAGGTCATACCCTCTAACTGTCTTCACTTGTCCCCACTTCACCACCCTATTCCCATCACCCCGTTTATCTGCAGCTCCCCCTGCACCCACCCCCAGTCCTGAGGAAGGGTTACACCCAAAACGTCAACTTCTGCACCTCCTGATGCTGCCTGGCTTCCTGTGTTCTTCCAGCCTCCTGACTGTTTACTCTGTATCTAACTCTGTGCTATCCCTGTCCTGGGAGTGTTTGATGGGGGGGACAGCGTAGAGTGAGCTTTACTCTGTATCTAACCCTGTGCTATCCCTGTCCTTGGAGTGTTTGTTGGGGGTACAGTGTAGAGGGAGTTTTACTCTGTATCTAACCCCGTGCTGTCCCCGTCCTGGGATGAGCGGGACAGTGTAGAGGGAGCTTTACTCTGTATCTAACCACGTGCTGTCCCTGTCCTGGGAGCATTTGATTAGGGACAGTGTAGAGGGAGCTTTACTCTGTATCTAACCCCGTGCTGTCCCTGTCCTGGGAGTGTGTGATGGGGGACAGTGTAGAGTGAGCTTTACTCTGTATCTACCCCTGTGCAGTCCCTGTCCTGGGAGTGTTTGATTAGGGACACTGTAGAGGCAGCTTTACTCTGTATCTAACCCCGTGCAGTCCCTGACCCTGGGATGGGGTGACAGTGTAGAGGGAGCTTTACTCTGTATCTAACCCTGCGCTATCCCTGATCCTGGGATGGGGTGACACTGTAGAGGGAGCTTTACTCTGTATCTAACCCCGTGCTATCCCTGTCCTGGGAGTGTTTGATTAGGGACACTGTAGAGGCAGCTTTACTCTGTATCTAACCCCGTGCTGTCACTGTCCCTGGGATGGGGTGACAGTGTAGAGGGAGCTTTACTCTGTATCTAACCCCGTGCAGTCCCTGACCCTGGGATGGGGTGACTGTGTAGTGGGAGCTTTACTCTGTATCTAACCCTGTGCTATTCCTGTCCTGGAAGTGTTTGATGGGGGGGGACAGTGTAGAGGGAGCTTTACTCTGTATCTAACCCCGTGCTGTCCCCGTCCTGGGATGGGCGGGACAGTGTAGATGGAGCTTTACTCTGTATCGAACCCTGTGCTGTCCCTGTCCCTGGGATGGGGGGGACAGTGTAGATGGAGCTTTACTCTGTATCTAACCCCGTGCTGTCCCTGACCCTGGGATGGGGGAACAGTGTAGAGGGAGCTTTACTCTGTATCTAACCCCGTGCTGTCCCTGTGCCTGGGATGGGGGGGGACAGTGTAGAGGGAGCTTTACTCTGTATCTAACCCCGTGCTGTCCCTGTCCCTGGGATGGGGGAACAGTGTAGAGGGAGCTTTACTCTGTATCTAACCCGGTGCTGTCCCCGTCCTGGGAGTGTTTGATTAGGGACACTGGAGAGGGAGCTTTACTCTGTATCTAACCCCGTGCTGTCCCTGACCCTGGGATGGGGTGACAGTGTAGAGGAAGCTTTACTCTGTATCTAACCCCGTGCTGTCCATGTCCCTGGGATGGGGGGACAGTGTAGAAGAGCTTTACTCTGTACCTAACCCTGTGCTGCCCCTGACTCTGAAATGGGGTGACAGTGGAGAGGGAGCTTTACTCTGTATCTAACCCCGTGCTGTCCATGTCCCTGGGATGGGGGGACAGTGTAGAGGGAGCTTTACTCTGTACCTAACCCCATGCTGTCCGTGTCCTTGGGATGGAATGACAGTGTAGAGGTTGATTTACTCTGGATCTAGCCCAGTGCAGTCCCTGTCCTGGGAGTGTTTGATTAGAGACATTGTAGAGGGAGCTTTACTCTGTACCTAACCCCATGCTGTCCATGTTCTTGGGATGGAGTGACAGTGTAGAGGTTGATTTACTCTGTATCTAGCCCTGTGCAGTCCCTGTACTGGGAGTATTTGATGGGGGACAGTGTAGAGGGCGCTTCCCCCTTTCGCTGACCCTGCGATGGGGACAGTATAAAGGGAGCGTCCCCCTTTCGCTGACCCTGCGATGGGGACAGTATAAAGGGAGCTTCCCCCTTTCGCTGACCCTGCGATGGGGACAGTATAAAGGGAGCGTCCCCCTTTCCCTGACCCTGCGATGGGGGTGGGACAGTGTAAAGGGAGTGTCCCCCTTTCCCTGACCCTGCGATGGGGGGGGGGGACAGTATAAAGGGAGCTTCCCCCTTTCCTTGACCCTGCGATGTGGGGGGACAGTATAAAGGGAGCGTCCCCCTTTCCCTGACCCTGCGATGGGGGTGGGACATTATAAAGGGAGTGTCCCCCTTTCCCTGACCCTGCGATGGGGGGGGGGACAGTATAAAGGGAGCTTCCCCCTTTCCCTGACCCTGCGATGTGGGGGGACAGTATAAAGGGAGCGTCCCCCTTTCCCTGACCCTGCGATGTGGGGGGACAGTATAAAGGGAGCGTCCCCCTTTCCCTGACCTTGCGATGGGGACTGTATAAAGGGAGCGTCCCCCTTTCCCTGATCCTGCGATGGGGGTGGACAGTGTAAAGGGAGCGTCCACCTTTTCCTTAACCGGGGTTTTGGGGCGACACTGTAAAGGGAGCGTCCCCCTTTCTCTGACCCTGCGATGTGGGGGGACAGTGTAAAGGGAGCGTCCCCCTTTCTCTGACCCTGCGATGTGGGGGAACAGTGTAAAGGGAGCGTCCCCCTTTCACTGACCCTGCGATGTGGGGGAACAGTGTAAAGGGAGCGTCCCCCTTTCCCTGACCCTGCGATGTTGGGGGGACAGGATAAAGGGAGCGTCCCCCTTTCCCTGACCCTGCGATGTGGGGGGACAGTATAAAGGGAGCGTCCCCCTTTCCCTGACCCTGCGATGTGGGGGACAGTATAAAGGGAGTGTCCCCCTTTCCCTGACCCTGCGAAGTGGGGGGACAGTATAAAGGGAGCGACACCCTTTCCCTGACCCTGCGATGTGGGGGGACAGTGTAAAGGGACCGTCCCCCTTTCCCTGACCCTGTGATGTGGGGGGACAGTGTAAAGGGAGCGTCCCCCTTTCCCTGACCCTGCGATGGGGGGGGACAGTATAAAGGGAGCGTCCCCCTTTCCCTGACCCTGCGATGGGGACAGTATAAAGGGAGCGTCCCCCTTTCCCTGACCCTGCGATGGGGACAGTATAAAGGGAGCGTCCCCCTTTCCCTGACCCTGCGATGGGGACAGTATAAAGGGAGCGTCCCCCTTTGCCTGACCCTGCGATGTGTGGGGGGACAGTATAAAGGGATCGTCCCCCTTTCCCTGACCCTGCGATGTGGGGGTACAGTATAAATGGAGCGTCCCCCTTTCCCTGACCCTGCGATGGGGGGGACAGTGTAAAGGGAGCGTGCCCCTTTCCCTGACCCTGCGATGGGGACATTATAAAGGCAGCGTCCCCCTTTCCCTGACCCTGCGATGTGGGGGGACAGTATAAAGGGAGCGTCCCCCTTTCCCTGACCCTGCGATGTTGGGGGACAGTATAAAGGGAGTGTCCCCCTTTCCCTGACCCTGTGATGTGGGGGGACAGTATAAAGGGAGCGTCCCCCTTTCCCTGACCCTGCGATGGGGACAGTATGAAGGGAGTGTCCCCCTTTCCCTGACCCTGCGATGGGGACAGTATAAAGGGAGCGTGCCCCTTTCCCTGACCCTGCGATGGCAACAGTATAAAGGGAGCTTCCCCCTTTCCTTGACCCTGCGATGTGGGGGGACAGTATAAAGGGAGCGTCCCCCTTTCCCTGACCCTGCGATGTGGGGAGACAGTATAAAGGGAGAGTCCCCCTTTCCCTGACCCTGCGATGGGGACAGTATAAAGGGAGTGTCCCCCTTTCCCTGACCCTGCGATGGGGACAGTATAAAGGGAGTGTCCCACTTTCCCTGACCCTGCGATGTGGGGGGACAGTATAAAGGGAGCGTCCCCTTTCCCTGACCCTGCGATGTTGGGGGACAGTATAAAGGGAGTGTCCCCCTGTCCCTGACCCTGTGATGTGGGGGGGACAGTATAAATGGAGCGTCCCCCTTTCCCTGACCCTGCGATGTGGGGGGACAGTATAAAGGGAGCGTCCCCGTTTCCCTGACCCTGCGACATGGGGGGACAGTATAAAGGGAGCGTCCCCCTTTCCCTGACCCTGCGATGGGGGGTACAGTGTAAAGGGAGCGTGCCCCTTTCCCTGACCCTGCGATGGGGACATTATAAAGGCAGCGTCCCCCTTTCCCTGACCCTGCGATGTGGGGGGACAGTATAAAGGGAACGTCCCCCTTTCCCTGACCCTGCGATGTTGGAGGACAGTATAAAGGGAGTGTCCCCCTTTCCCTGACCCTGCGATGTGGGGGGACAGTATAAAGGGAGCGTCCCCCTTTCCCTGACCCTGCGATGTGGGGGGACAGTGTAAAGGGAGCGTGCCCCTTTCCCTGACCCTGCAATGGGGACAGTATAAAGGGAGCTTCCCCCTTTCCTTGACCCTGCGATGTGGGGGGACAGTATAAAGAGAGCGTCCCCCTTTCCCTGACCACGCGACATGGGAGGACAGAATAAAGGGAGCGTCC
>NW_025212795.1:0-1836 GCF_004010195.1 Chiloscyllium plagiosum | reverse complement strand
GGGGACAGTATAAAGGGAGTGTCCCCCTTTCCCTGACCCTGCGATGGGGACAGTATAAAGGGAGTGTCCCCCTTTCCCTGACCCTGCGATGGGGACAGTATAAAGGGAGTGTCCCCCTTTCCCTGACCCTGCGATGGGGACAGTATAAAGGGAGTGTCCCCCTTTCCCTGACCCTGCGATGGGGACAGTATAAAGGGAGTGTCCCCCTTTCCCTGACCCTGCGATGGGGACAGTATAAAGGGAGTGTCCCCCTTTCCCTGACCCTGCGATGGGGACAGTATAAAGGGAGTGTCCCCCTTTCCCTGACCCTGCGATGGGGACAGTATAAAGGGAGTGTCCCCCTTTCCCTGACCCTGCGATGGGGACAGTATAAAGGGAGTGTCCCCCTTTCCCTGACCCTGCGATGGGGACAGTATAAAGGGAGTGTCCCCCTTTCCCTGACCCTGCGATGGGGACAGTATAAAGGGAGTGTCCCCCTTTCCCTGACCCTGCGATGGGGACAGTATAAAGGGAGTGTCCCCCTTTCCCTGACCCTGCGATGGGGACAGTATAAAGGGAGTGTCCCCCTTTCCCTGACCCTGCGATGGGGACAGTATAAAGGGAGTGTCCCCCTTTCTCTGACCCTGCGATGTGGGGGGACAGTATAAAGGGATCGTCCCCCTTTCCCTGACCCTGCGATGTGGGGGGCAGTATAAATGGAGCGTCCCCCTTTCCCTGACCCTCGATGGGATCAGTATAAAGGGAGCTTCCCCCTTTCCCTGACCCTGCGATGTGGGGGGCAGTATAAATGGAGCGTCCCCCTTTCCCTGACCCTCGATGGGATCAGTATAAAGGGAGCTTCCCCCTTTCCCTGACCCTGCGATGTGGGGGGCAGTATAAATGGAGCGTCCCCCTTTCCCTGACCCTGCGATGGGGACAGTATAAAGGGAGTGTCCCCCTTTCCCTGACCCTGCGATGTGGGGGGACAGTATAAAGGGAGCGTCCCCCTTTCCCTGACCCTGCGATGTGGGGGGCAGTATAAAGGGAGCGTCCCCCATTCCCTGACCCTGCGATGGGAACAGTGTAAAGGGAGTGTCCCCCTTTCCCTGACCCTGTGATGGGGACAGTATAAAGGGAGTGTCCCCCTTTCCCTGACCCTGCGATGGGAACAGTATAAAGGGTGTGTCCCCCTTTGTCTGACCCTGCGATGTGGGGGGACAGTATAAAGGGAGCGTCCGTTTTTCCCTGACCCTGCGATGTGGGGGGACAGTATAAAGGGAGCGTCCCCCTTTCCCTGACCCTGCGATGTGGGGGGACAGTATAAAGGGAGCATCCCCCTTTCCCTGACCCTGCGATGTGGGGGGACAGTATAAAGGGCGTGTCCCCCTTTCCCTGACCCTGCGATGGGGACAGTATAAAGGGAGCGTCCCCCTTTCTCTGACCCTGCGATGCGGACAGGAGAAAGGGAGCGTCCCCCTTTCCCTGACCCTGCGATGTGGGGGGACAGTATAAAGGGAGCGTCCCCCTTTCCCTGACCCTGCGATGGGGGGGGGACTGTATAAAGGGAGTGTCCCCCTTTCCCTGACCCTGCGATGTTGGGGGACAGTATAAAGGGAGTGTCCCCCTGTCCCTGACCCTGGGATGTGGGGGAGACAGTATAAAGGGAGCGTCCCCCTTTCCCTGACCCTGCGATGTGGGGGGACAGTCCCCCTTTCCCTGACCCTGCGATGTGGGGGGACAGTATAAAGGGAGCGTCCCCGATTCCCTGACCCTGCGATGGGGACAGTATAAAGGGAGCGTCCCCCTTTCCCTGACCCTGCGATGGGGGGGGGGGACAGTATAAAGGGAGTGTCCCCC
>NW_025212794.1:0-28669 GCF_004010195.1 Chiloscyllium plagiosum | reverse complement strand
CATGACCAACAAATGAAGCACAAGATGCAGAGAGGGAAATCTCTGTAAAGAGAGATGAGGGGCCTCTTTCGTACCCAGCCTGGGTTTTCCAATTACATTTCCCAAATCACCTCAAAGCGTGTGGGACAGTCTTGAATGGCCAAAAGGTCTCATCTTTTTCTGTGCAACAGGTTATAGGAGTAATTAGCCTCCAACTGCTCCTATCTAGCAGGTTTGAGGGGCTGAATGGAACACAGGAACATGGGACTGAGGAACAGGAGTGGGTCATTCGATACTTTGAGCCTTCTCCACCAGGCACTAAAATTGTGGCTGATATGGTTGTGGTCTCAGCTCCACTTTCCTGTCTGCGTCCCATTGTGCGTGACTCAATTCTCTGTCAAATATTTAACTAACGCAGCTCTATGTGAACATAGAGGCGCGGTAAACTTCCAGTGAAAGGAATTCCGACTTGAAAGGTCTTTTCAGAATTATTCGTCATCCCTCTTATAGAATCAGAGAGTCATGCAGAACGGAAACAGACCAGTTAGTCCAATCCGTTCACTCCGATCAGATATCAAATCTGATCTCGTCCCATTTGCCAGCATTTGGTCAATATCCCTCCTCTTTCAGATACATTTTAAATGTGCGATTGTAACCGCCTTCAGCACTTTCTGTACACATAACCACTCTCTGTGTGAAACATTTATCTTCAGGTCCCTTCTAAATTATTCGCCCTCTCCCCTTCAACCTATGCTCTCTTGTTCTGGACTCCCCTATCCTGGGGAGCAGAACATGGCTGTTCAGAATATCCATGCCTCTGATGATTTTATAAACCTCTATAATGTTACCCCTCAACCGCTGACACTCGAGGGGGAAACACCTCAACGTGATCAGCCTCACCCTACAGCTCAAGCCTCCAGTCCTGGAACATCCGTGTAAGTCATTTCTGCAGAAAACCGAGTTGTACGCAATATTCTTAAAGTGGCCTCACCAACATCCTGTACAGATACAAAACGACCACCACAACTCCTATACTCAATGCTCTGTCTGATTAAGGCAAATGTGCCAAATGTGTTCAGCACCACTCTGTCTAGCTGCGACTCTACTTTCAAGGAACAACGTACCGGCAGCTCTATGTCCCTTTGTTCCACAACAGGCCCCAGGACCTTGCCCATTAAGTGTATAATTTCTGCCATGATTTGCCTTCCCAAAATGCAAAACCTCGTATTTATCTAAATTAAACTTCATCTGTCACTCCTTGCCCCTTTGTCCCATCTAATTATGGTCTCGTTGTACTCTGAGATAATCTGCTACACCACCTTTCTGATGACATCTGTAATCTTACTAACTATAACCTTAATATTCATATCCAGATCCCCGACACAAATGATGAAACACAGTTATCTCAGTATTGATTCTTGCAGCACACTGCTGCTCATAAGCCTCCAGTCTGAAAAATATCCCTCTTCCTTCAAGCCAATTGTGACTACCTTCTTCTGTATCCCATGTGACCGAAACTTACTAATTTGTCTACCAGTCGGAATGAAATACTAGCTATGAAGAGAGGCTGAGTAGGTTATGTTTATTTTCACTAGAATAAAGGAGATTGAGAGGAGACCTGATTGAGGTTTGCAAAATCATGAAGGGTATGGACAGCGTTTTCCCAGGTTGAAGGATTCAGTAACGGAATGTCGTGCTTTATTTTCACTAGAATAAAGGAGATTGAGAGGAGACCTGATTGAGGTTTGCAAAATCATGAAGGGTATGGACAGGGTGGATAGAGACAAGCGTTTTCCCAGGTTGAAGGATTCAGTAACGGAATGTCGTGCTTTCAAAGTGAGAAGTGGAATGTTTAAGGGGGATATACGCGCTACTTACTTCACACAGAGGATGGTGGGCGTTTGGAACGCGTTACTAGCAGAGGTGGTAGAGGCAGGCACGGAAGATTCATTTAAGATGCGTCTGGACAGATGCATGAGTAGGTGGGGAGCAGATGCTTAGGAACTAGCCGACAGATTTAAACAGTACATTTGGATCGCCTCAGGCTTGGAGGGCGAAGGGCCTGAACCTGTGCTGTAAATTTTCTTTGCTCTTTGTTCTTTAAATGAACATCTTGCTGAGGTCCATATAGACAATGTCTACCAAACTGCATTCATTAATCTTCTTTGTCACCTCTTAAAAAAACTCAACCAAATTAATGAGACATGATTTTCCATGCAGAAAGCCACTTTGTCTACTCCGAACAGCCCTTGCCTTCCCAAATGTATGTAAATGTTATCCCTCAGAATTCCCTCCAACAACTTACCCACCACTGACATCAGACTATAGTTCCCCGGATTTTTGGGTCACTGTTTCCTTTTCTAGTCACACTCCTCCACTGCTCACAACAAAGGTTAAATGTAACAAGGTTTGTGATATGGCCGATGATATCGGTCTCAGACTGGGTCAGTGTCAGTTTCAGGAACAAGTCAGGCTAGTTTCTTTTATCTGCGAAAATTGCACGTTTATGACCCAGAGAAATGTTACTCAAACTATGATGGAAAGAACAATGGCAAAATGTTTGTGTATTGCAAATATATAATCAATATTTCCCTTTCTAAAAACATTGACACACACACACACACACACACACGCACACAGACACATACACACAAACACACACACACAGACACACACGCACACACACACACAAAAACCTCTGTAATTTTAACTTGAAAGAATTTTGTCCAGATATTAGTGTAACTCATGGCAAAAGGAAAAATTGAGAGATTGTCCAAAATGTGATTCTGCTTCTGAAGATATTGTACTCACACAGCTGCTAGCAATGGGATTTCATCCTGGGAGAGTTGGATTTGGCTGAATTCCTTTTGCTTTCGGCAGTGAGTCGCTTCCAGTGAATTCTGGTCAGGGGTCACCCAAAGGGGAGCACGGTGGTTAGCACTGCTGCCTCACAGCACCAGGGTCTTGGGTTTGATTCCATCCTCAGGCGACTCACTGTGTGGAGTTTGCACATTCTCCACTTTTCTGTGTGATCTTCTATTGGGTGATTCAGTTTCCTCCCACAGCTCAAACTGTGTAGGTTAGGTGGATTGGTCATGATAAATTGCCCGTAGTGTTCAGGGATTTCCAGGTTAGATGCATTAGTCAGGTGTAAATGTTGGAGAACGGGTCTGGGAAGGTTACTGTTTGGAAGGTTGCTATGGACTTGTTGGGCCGAAGGGCCTGTTTCAACACTGCAGGGATTCTATAAAAATAAGAATGCTAATGATGAATGTACTACTTTTGTTTTAGCTCGCACACATTGCTGTGATGAGGAATAATGAAGGAGAGAGAGTGCAATACGCCGTTCCTTCTCGGGCAGATTACATTTTCTCCCTCTCTGATTGAATCACACAATAATGTTATCCTCTCCCAAATTGGACCATGTGAGGTCTCCTTGTACATTGTCTAAACCATGTCTCCATCACATTCCCTGTTCCATGTAGGTGCATCATTGCTGCTGTCACGCATAGAGCCATACTGTTAGCAGAATTTGATCTTGGTCGATTTGAAATATGTTTATATGGTCCTGCGTCATTACAAAATAAAATGGTAAATTTATTCAGAATACCTCTGTTAAAATGAAAGCATTTTTTAAAACATAGAGAAATTGCTGGAAAAGCTCGGCAGGTCTGTCAGCATCCAGATGCCTTTTACATGCTGTAGTTGTACCAGTCTCCACCACCTCCAATGGCAGCTCAATCTATGCACACACAACCCTCTGCGTGAAAAGGTGCCCCTTTGGCCTCTTCAAAACCTTTCCCCTCTCACTTTCAACCAATACCCTCTAGTTTTGGATGTCCCTAACCTGGGGAAAAACCCTGACTACTCACCCTATCTATGAGCATTCTGATTTTATAAACTTTTACTGCGGTGAAATGTGACTCCAATCACGAATAGCTGTGCTTTCAATTATCCAGGGCCTAAATTCTAAAATTCAATACTAACACCTCTTCCTTCTCCATCAAATCACAATTCTAAATCCGTTTTAATCAATTTGTTCAAATGTATCATGAGACACTGCTGTGGAATTTACACCTCGACCTTTGTGCCCGGAGGTAGGGACACTAGCACCACTCAGCAATACCCATAAAACTGTAACAGTATTCTTCTGTCTGTTTGCTCATCAGCATGTTCTGACATGCTGTGACATACCTCTGCAACAGACAGGACTTGAATTTAGAACTTCTAGTCCAGAGCTAGGAACACTAACACACACGTTCAGGAATTGGAATGAAATCCAGATCTCTGGCTCAGAGACAGGGAAATTACTCACTACATGACCATACCCAGATTTTGTGTCATATTTTAAGTGTCAGCTTTCAGCTCGGTGTGGATTTATTATAATTAGGTTACCATTACTGAACTCCACAAAACACTTCGTATTGTTAAAGAAATGTAAGATATTTGTCTCAACTGTAGGATGTTGAGTGCACGTGCTATGCTATCGAAATTAACGATGAACATCTTTAATGGCTATTATCTGTAGTCTGCAATATTAGGGAAAGAAATCCTGCAGACACACTCTGCCCAATGAATGGTCTGAAGTGGATATTTATTACTGAACACCAGAGACGGAGAAAGACTATAATTTCTGGCCCCAAAACACCGATCAGTATGACCCAACTCTCACGTGCGACTGCCTTCTTCCTCAAACCATGAATTTATAGCAGGCCGCTGATTACTGTCCAGCCTCTCCTCCCCACTGACTGTGTCTACAATCTGTCCCTCCTCCCCCTAACCACACAAGGCAAACCAAGCTCAGGATCTTTGTGAAAATAAAGGCCGGAGTGTGCAGGCCTCCTGGAGAGGGATGGGCATTTTAAGATTGAAGGGGGTGGGTGAGGAGGCAGGAGTATCACACACTGGGCTGAGGGATCGCAGATGGAGTTTAGTTTGTATTCATGCGAGGTATTGGATTTGGCAAATCAAACAAGAGCAGGACCTATACGATTAAAAGTAGGGCGGTATTGTAGAGAAGAGACCTAGGCCGTCAGGTACAACTCTTTAAAATTTGCAGCTCATACAGAGAGCGTGGTTAAGAAGGTGTTTAGCACACTTGTCTTCATTGGTCAGACCTTTGAGTATTGGAATTGGGACGTCATGTTCAGGTTGTACAGGACATTGGTAAGACATCTTCTGGAATACTGTGTCCAGTCTGGTCACCCTGCCCGCTCATTCCATAGGCACACCACTCTCTGTGTGACAAAGCTGCCCCTTAGGTCGCTTTTAAATGTTTCCCCTCTCACCTTAAAACTTCGTCCTCTAGATTTGGACTCCCCTACCTTAGAAAATACCTTGTACATTCATTTGATATTATTAAGCTGGAGAGGGTTCAGAAGAGATTAACGTGGATGTTGTTGGGAATGGAAGGAGTGAACTATAAGGAGAGGCTGGATAGGCTGGAACGTTTTTCACTGGAGAGTATGAGATTAAGGGGTAATTTTGCAGAAGTTTATAAAATCATGAGGGGTACAAATGAGCTGAAGAGCCGATGTCTTTTCCAGAGAGTTGGGAATTCAAAACTGAGGGATATTTTAAGGTGCGAGGAAAAAGATTTACAAAAGTCATGAGAGTGAGGTAATTATTTTAGACAGAATTTGGCTTATGTGTGGAATGAACTTCCAGAAGAAGTGGTGAAAGCAGGTACACTTACACCGTTCAAATGACATTTAGATCAGTTAGAGCTCGACACAGTATTCCAGAAGAGGTCTCACCAATGTCCTGTAAAACCTCAACATGACATTTAGAACAGAGAGCCATGGCTGTGTATGAGCACAAATTGTAAAAGGTATCAGGACAAGTGAGGAGAGCAGTAACTATTTCAGATTAGTTTCAGTATCTGAGCTGTTTACAGGAGGACGTGTAGGAGGGAGCCTCCGTGCTCCCTTGCTGGGAGGTGGTGGTGATGATATGTTGTCAGCCCACCCTCCTGTCCACCGAGTCTGTGCGGATTCCATTTGTACCAGCTCGACACAAAAGGGAGATGACATCAGGGCCACGGCTTCTAAATTGTGCCGGGGGGAAATGGAGCTGCTAGTGGGTTTAAAGTGAGAATTGCCCTTCACTAAACATTGATTCTCACTCGGTCGGTGGGAAGTAGACGTTTCAGAACACCACACGAGGCATTCCGGTCATCTCCAGCTCGGACCAGGGCACTCCCAACATGGCGGGGCGGGGAGGGAACGGACATCGGCACTCCACCACCGGCTTGGCCTTTTCTGTCCTATTCCAGACTATTTCTCCTGGAATGGGAGAAAGGGAGGGAGTGAGGGTAGGAGTGGGTGGCCCTGCTGTTAGTGCTGGTGCATGTGGGGATGGGGGGAGATATGGTAAGGTGTCCGGAGGGAGTCATTCCACAGTGTTGTATCCATGCACAGATATACAGTGAGTGTGAGGGAGCAGAGAGAATACGGTGAGCCTTATCCTGACAGAGCGGGGAAGGTTATTGATGCTTGTTCTGTATTGCTGGATATTTCTTCAGACCGCAGTTACAGAACTGAGCTGGGTGGTAAGCTCAGACCATGCTCGGTGGGTTCTGGTGGTCCCCTCTGGGAAGAGAATGGTCCCCCTCTATACTAGCCCATCCATCAGCACCTCCGTGCCCCTGTCTGCAAACCGTGGCGTAATTGTGCCTTATCTGCCAAGCTCAGGGAAAACTGTGCAGGGCAGCTCCAACCTAAGAAAGCTCAACCGTGTGCCCATCGGATTTTTAAAGATGGCACCAGTGCCAGGGATCACGGAATATCCAGGGGCATCCGGGCGATGATGAGTAGCTCCAGCCATAATGGTTGGGAGAATCGGGCTAGTATTGAATGAGAGGGACACCATGGGGTGGGATGGGTAGTTAATGAGATGAGTCTGATAAGATAGCACCAGGACCTTAGCTCAGCCTCGTGCAGATATCTAATCTGTCACACTCAAGGAAAATCAAACAAAGATAAATTATTGTTAGAATCTGCCCAATGAGTCATAGATTCTGTTGAAACCAATTTCAATTACAAAGATGCAGAACAAATGCTCATCTGAGTTCACACCAATATCCCTGTTTCCTATCTTTCCTGGGAAGACTGGCTCATGTTGCAGGATGCTATCGAAGTGTCTACATTTCAGCATTCTGAAACCTGGGAACACATCTCTTCATGACACTGTCTCAGTCTCCCCCTCACTGTCTATACCCCAAACCCCTCCCATGTGGTGATATTTAAACAGATACCCCGACATCTCTCTCTGGCACTGATGTTTCCAATCATAGCACCTCCCTTGTCATGGGACAATGGAGATATGGAGCTGCAAATGGGAGGGAGCTGTACATCCGTTCACTTCCAGCATGGGCTGCAAGTTTCCCCACGCTGGGCAGTGATCTAACAGTGTTACTGCACAATGCTCTGGGGGGATGCACACAGCCCTACATGCTAGGAGGGTGACTGCTCCTGGTTTGCAAATCAATGCACTGGGGGGATGTACAAAGCTCTACATGCTGGGAGGGTAAATGCTCCTGGTTTACAGATCAATGCACTGGTGAGGTGTACACAGTCCTACATGCTGGGAGGGTAACTGCTCATGGTTTACAGATCAATGCACTGGGGTGGTGTACACAGCTCTACATGCTGGGAGGTTAAATGCTCCTGGTTTACGGATCAATGCAATGGGGTAGTGTACACAGTCCAATATGCTGGGAGGGCAACTGTTCCTGGTTTATAGATCAATGCACTGGGATGGTGTACACAGTCCTACATGCTGGGAGGTTAACTGCTCCTGGTTTACAGTTCAATGCACTGTGGTGCTGTAGACAGTCCTCCACGCTTGGAGGGTAAGTGCTCATGGTTTACACATCAATGCACTGTAGTACTGTACAGAGTCCTCCATGCTGTGAGGGTAACTGCTCCTGGTTTACAGATCAATGCACTGGGGTGGTATACACAGTCTTACATGCTGGGAGGGGAACTGCCCCTGGTTTACGGATTAATTCACGGGTGATCACTGCACAGGTCGCTGTGCTCGTCAGACTATCTGTTTGAGCTTTATCGATAATGCAATGATGTGATCAGTGCAGCTCCCGGTGCTGGATGCAAATTTGTTTCAGGTTTACACGTCAGTGCCCTGCTGTGGTCTGCACTGCTCCGCGTGCAAGACAGATATCCAGTCCGGGTTTACAGACCAATGCACTGCTGTGGTCTGCAAATCTCCCAATGCTGGACAGATATCTAGTCTGCGTTTATATATTAATGGGCTAATGCCCGAAACGTCGATTCTCCTGTTCCCTAGATGCTGCCTGACCTGCTGCGCTTTTCCAGCAACACATTTCCATCTCTGATCTCCAGCATCTGCAGACCTCACTTACTCCTTTATATATTAATGCTCTGCTATGATCTGCACAGCTCAAAGCCCTGGATAGATGTATGGTCTGGGTTTATAGACCAATGATTTGATCTGATCTGTGCAGTGTTTCACTCTGTACAGATTGCTAGGTTGTATTGACCAGTGCAATGGATGAATCTGGACAGATTGCTGTGTTGTACTGAGCAGTACACTGGCCTGGTCTGCAGAGTGTTCCTTGGTGAGTAGATATCTCCCCTAGGTTTATGGGGTCTGGGCTGGTTCTGTGAGATGGATTGAGAATGTGGTATATCTAACCATTTCAGCTGATCGGGCAATGCCTTTAGTTCCCAAACCTGTGATTGGACCCTCCGTCTCTCACCCCATTAATGTTATAGTGTGTCCAGGCACAGTACATCATGTTGGTGGGGTGGGTAGGGGGGAAAGGTGATGGACAGGTCAAGGAGCTACCCCGAACGTTCTGTCCTCAACATTCTATAACTGACATTCCCCGGAACGTTCTGTCCCTGACATTCTATTACTGACATTCCCGGAACGTTCTGTCCCCAACATTCTATAACTGACATTCCCCTGA
This sequence comes from Chiloscyllium plagiosum, assembly GCF_004010195.1. NCBI lineage: Eukaryota > Metazoa > Chordata > Chondrichthyes > Orectolobiformes > Hemiscylliidae > Chiloscyllium > Chiloscyllium plagiosum. The sequence goes on along the minus strand of NW_025212794.1, from coordinate 19,737 downwards.
ACGTACTGTCCCCAACTTCCTATAACTGACATTCCCCGGAACGTTCTGTCCCCAACATTCTATAACTGACATTCCCCGAAATGTTCTGTCCCTGACATTGTTTGTGAACGGCCGGACGTCAGTGAATTGAACAAACGATAAGATCCCGAGGGAAGAGATCCCGTTCCAGGAAGAAGGAGACACTGTTCCGAAGGCCCCTCAGCAGTTAAAGGGGTGAATACATTTTCCCTGCGTTTACATTTCTTCCCGACACAGGATCGACCACAATTTAGACCAAAATACAGAAATTCCCAAACTCCGTTTGTCTTCAGGAAACTGGGAGAGAATCCTTCAGGACAGCAACGTTTCCAGCCTCCGTATTAGGAACTGGGAAGGAATGACCTGTGTCTGCTCTCGAGTGATCGAGTGTGTGGGAATGTTCCAGAAACCATCTGTCCTTATGGATGCATCTCTGTGTTTTTGGGGAGGGAGGCTTTCTTGTGGGTCATGTCACATTTTTGTCAGTAATTGCGACCTTCCCATTTGTTATACCAGCTCCAATTATTTTAATAAATCCCTGAATACAGGGACATATTTGAAAATCTCACTGGGTCCCCGGTCAAACGGGTCCCTTTGCCTCCAGGCTGATGGATAATGGGTTTGTTTTCCTTCCTCACAGTTAACGTAGTGACCATCTACGTCCTGCTTTATAAAGATTGTGGATTGTCTCCGTGTGTCAGACGTTACCTGGGGGCCATGGCAGCGGCGGACCTCCTGGCCATTATCCTCGACCTTATCCTGAGACACATTCCCATTGTTTATCGGCAACAGTTTTATTTCCTGATGTACTCCGTCCCCGTGTGTAATATCCACGCTGTCCTGCTTTATGCAGCCACTGACTGCTCTGTCTGGTTCACCGTCAGTTTCACCTTTGATCGGTTTGTGGCCATTTGTTGCCAGAAGCTGAAAAGTAAATATTGCAGTGAGAAAACGGCGGCTGTGGTTCTGGGAGCAGTAACTGTGCTGAGCTGTTTCAAGAACATTTTCTGGTATTTTATGCTCACTGCTCGGTATCGGCTGGGTAACGCCCCCTGGTTTTGTGTTGTAACAGACGCTGTTCGTTACTCCAGTGTCTGGGTCACAATCGAGTTCCTCCACCACATTCTAACCCCGTGTGTCCCATTTCTCCTGATTCTGCTGCTCAATGTTCTCACCGTCAGACACATTTTAGTGACGAGCAGAGCCCGCAGGAGACTCCGCGCTCACACCAATGGCGATGCTCAGTCTGACACTGAAATGAGAAATCGAAAAAAATCCATCATTTTACTGTTTGTGATCTCGGCCAATTTCATCCTATTATGGTCAACGTTAATGCTGTTTTCTATTTGGAGACGGATGTGGGATATTGTGGATACCCCGGTGTTTCTCCATCGCTTTGTGCACGAATTGGGCTTCATGCTGCAGCTCCTCAGTTGCTGCACAAACACCGCGATTTATGCCGTGACCCAGACTAAGTTCAGACAGCAGCTGAAGAATGTGCTGAAATATCCCTTCACCCAAATCCATCCATCAATCAAATTCCCTCATTAATCAATCCATCCGGGATTTTCTCATTTCAGTTCACTGTTTCAGCGATGGGGCAGACTGTCGCTATGGTAACAGACTGAGGGTAGCGGTGGTTTGTCCATCCATATCCCACAGGGGAGTTACAGGGTCACATTTCAATGATTCTCACAACTCAGGGGCCAGTGAGAAAAGGCACCATCCCACTGACTGTATCCATCACTTCCATTTGTAAACAATAAAAATTTCATTAAAGCGTGCCGAGCAGCAGAGTGAACAATGATGTTGTGTGTCTTTGTGTTGGAGAAGCTGAGCAGGGGAGAGACAGCCCCAAGTCCTAGTCCTCATGGAAGGGGAGAGCACCGCGCCCTGAGCTCAGGAGCTGGGTATAACTCTCTCTGTCCCCCCCACTGCAGCCTGGCATCCCCATTTCCTCTCCCCTACTCTTTTTCATCGCTACTCTCCCTCTATTTCTGCACACTCACTCTTCCTCAACACCTCTCCCTTTCACTCCCACCTCTCTCTTACACACCCCCAACACCCGTTTCATCATCTGCCTCCACTCTTCCCTCTCCCCGTCACCCTCACCCTCACTCTGCCGTCTCTGTCTTCCTCCCTCCATTCCGTCTCCATCCCATTTTCCCCTCCTCCCATATCCCACATCTTTCTATCTTCTCAGCCCAACCCCACCCCCCAAAACATGCAGCCTCATCACCAATCCGCTCCGCCCCAGTCTCTGGGTCAGAGGGAGAGGGAAGGACCAGGGAAACAGGGTGTGTCAGAGAGGGACAGGAGGGAGAGGGATTCAGTCAAAAAGAAACGGAGGGAGAGAGACACACACAGAGGGAGGGGGATCGAGAGTGAGAGAAGGTGGAGAGACAGTGAAGGAGTAGGGAGAGAGAGGGGGACAAGGGAGCTGGGCACTGAGCTCCCTGTCTAGACTACAGCTCCCCTTCCCAGACTGGGCACTGAGCTCCCTGTCTAGACTACAGCTCCCCTTCCCAGACTGGGCACTGAGCTCCCTGTCTAGACTACAGCTCCCCTTCCCAGACTGGGCACTGAGCTCCCTGTCTAGACTACAGCTCCCCTTCCCAGACTGGGCACTGAGCTCCCTGTCTAGACTACAGCTCCCCTTCCCAGACTGGGCACTGAGCTCCCTGTCTAGACTACAGCTCCCCTTCCCAGACTGGGCACTGAGCTCCCTGTCTAGACTACAGCTCCCCTTCCCAGACTGGGCACTGAGCTCCCTGTCTAGACTACAGCTCCCCTTCCCAGACTGGGCACTGAGCTCCCTGTCTAGACTACAGCTCCCCTTCCCAGACTGGGCACTGAGCTCCCTGTCTAGACTACAGCTCCCCTTCCCAGACTGGGCACTGAGCTCCCTGTCTAGACTACAGCTCCCCTTCCCAGACTGGGCACTGAGCTCCCTGTCTAGACTACAGCTCCCCTTCCCAGACTGGGCACTGAGCTCCCTGTCTAGACTACAGCTCCCCTTCCCAGACTGGGCACTGAGCTCCCTGTCTAGACTACAGCTCCCCTTCCCAGACTGGGCACTGAGCTCCCTGTCTAGACTACAGCTCCCCTTCCCAGACTGGGCACTGAGCTCCCTGTCTAGACTACAGCTCCCCTTCCCAGACTGGGCACTGAGCTCCCTGTCTAGACTACAGCTCCCCTTCCCAGACTGGGCACTGAGCTCCCTGTCTAGACTACAGCTCCCCTTCCCAGACTGGGCACTGAGCTCCCTGTCTAGACTACAGCTCCCCTTCCCAGACTGGGCACTGAGCTCCCTGTCTAGACTACAGCTCCCCTTCCCAGACTGGGCACTGAGCTCCCTGTCTAGACTACAGCTCCCCTTCCCAGACTGGGCACTGAGCTCCCTGTCTAGACTACAGCTCCCCTTCCCAGACTGGGCACTGAGCTCCCTGTCTAGACTACAGCTCCCCTTCCCAGACTGGGCACTGAGCTCCCTGTCTAGACTACAGCTCCCCTTCCCAGACTGGGCACTGAGCTCCCTGTCTAGACTACAGCTCCCCTTCCCAGACTGGGCACTGAGCTCCCTGTCTAGACTACAGCTCCCCTTCCCAGACTGGGCACTGAGCTCCCTGTCTAGACTACAGCTCCCCTTCCCAGACTGGGCACTGAGCTCCCTGTCTAGACTACAGCTCCCCTTCCCAGACTGGGCACTGAGCTCCCTGTCTAGACTACAGCTCCCCTTCCCAGACTGGGCACTGAGCTCCCTGTCTAGACTACAGCTCCCCTTCCCAGACTGGGCACTGAGCTCCCTGTCTAGACTACAGCTCCCCTTCCCAGACTGGGCACTGAGCTCCCTGTCTAGACTACAGCTCCCCTTCCCAGACTGGGCACTGAGCTCCCTGTCTAGACTACAGCTCCCCTTCCCAGACTGGGCACTGAGCTCCCTGTCTAGACTACAGCTCCCCTTCCCAGACTGGGCACTGAGCTCCCTGTCTAGACTACAGCTCCCCTTCCCAGACTGGGCACTGAGCTCCCTGTCTAGACTACAGCTCCCCTTCCCAGACTGGGCACTGAGCTCCCTGTCTAGACTACAGCTCCCCTTCCCAGACTGGGCACTGAGCTCCCTGTCTAGACTACAGCTCCCCTTCCCAGACTGGGCACTGAGCTCCCTGTCTAGACTACAGCTCCCCTTCCCAGACTGGGCACTGAGCTCCCTGTCTAGACTACAGCTCCCCTTCCCAGACTGGGCACTGAGCTCCCTGTCTAGACTACAGCTCCCCTTCCCAGACTGGGCACTGAGCTCCCTGTCTAGACTACAGCTCCCCTTCCCAGACTGGGCACTGAGCTCCCTGTCTAGACTACAGCTCCCCTTCCCAGACTGGGCACTGAGCTCCCTGTCTAGACTACAGCTCCCCTTCCCAGACTGGGCACTGAGCTCCCTGTCTAGACTACAGCTCCCCTTCCCAGACTGGGCACTGAGCTCCCTGTCTAGACTACAGCTCCCCTTCCCAGACTGGGCACTGAGCTCCCTGTCTAGACTACAGCTCCCCTTCCCAGACTGGGCACTGAGCTCCCTGTCTAGACTACAGCTCCCCTTCCCAGACTGGGCACTGAGCTCCCTGTCTAGACTACAGCTCCCCTTCCCAGACTGGGCACTGAGCTCCCTGTCTAGACTACAGCTCCCCTTCCCAGACTGGGCACTGAGCTCCCTGTCTAGACTACAGCTCCCCTTCCCAGACTGGGCACTGAGCTCCCTGTCTAGACTACAGCTCCCCTTCCCAGACTGGGCACTGAGCTCCCTGTCTAGACTACAGCTCCCCTTCCCAGACTGGGCACTGAGCTCCCTGTCTAGACTACAGCTCCCCTTCCCAGACTGGGCACTGAGCTCCCTGTCTAGACTACAGCTCCCCTTCCCAGACTGGGCACTGAGCTCCCTGTCTAGACTACAGCTCCCCTTCCCAGACTGGGCACTGAGCTCCCTGTCTAGACTACAGCTCCCCTTCCCAGACTGGGCACTGAGCTCCCTGTCTAGACTACAGCTCCCCTTCCCAGACTGGGCACTGAGCTCCCTGTCTAGACTACAGCTCCCCTTCCCAGACTGGGCACTGAGCTCCCTGTCTAGACTACAGCTCCCCTTCCCAGACTGGGCACTGAGCTCCCTGTCTAGACTACAGCTCCCCTTCCCAGACTGGGCACTGAGCTCCCTGTCTAGACTACAGCTCCCCTTCCCAGACTGGGCACTGAGCTCCCTGTCTAGACTACAGCTCCCCTTCCCAGACTGGGCACTGAGCTCCCTGTCTAGACTACAGCTCCCCTTCCCAGACTGGGCACTGAGCTCCCTGTCTAGACTACAGCTCCCCTTCCCAGACTGGGCACTGAGCTCCCTGTCTAGACTACAGCTCCCCTTCCCAGACTGGGCACTGAGCTCCCTGTCTAGACTACAGCTCCCCTTCCCAGACTGGGCACTGAGCTCCCTGTCTAGACTACAGCTCCCCTTCCCAGACTGGGCACTGAGCTCCCTGTCTAGACTACAGCTCCCCTTCCCAGACTGGGCACTGAGCTCCCTGTCTAGACTACAGCTCCCCTTCCCAGACTGGGCACTGAGCTCCCTGTCTAGACTACAGCTCCCCTTCCCAGACTGGGCACTGAGCTCCCTGTCTAGACTACAGCTCCCCTTCCCAGACTGGGCACTGAGCTCCCTGTCTAGACTACAGCTCCCCTTCCCAGACTGGGCACTGAGCTCCCTGTCTAGACTACAGCTCCCCTTCCCAGACTGGGCACTGAGCTCCCTGTCTAGACTACAGCTCCCCTTCCCAGACTGGGCACTGAGCTCCCTGTCTAGACTACAGCTCCCCTTCCCAGACTGGGCACTGAGCTCCCTGTCTAGACTACAGCTCCCCTTCCCAGACTGGGCACTGAGCTCCCTGTCTAGACTACAGCTCCCCTTCCCAGACTGGGCACTGAGCTCCCTGTCTAGACTACAGCTCCCCTTCCCAGACTGGGCACTGAGCTCCCTGTCTAGACTACAGCTCCCCTTCCCAGACTGGGCACTGAGCTCCCTGTCTAGACTACAGCTCCCCTTCCCAGACTGGGCACTGAGCTCCCTGTCTAGACTACAGCTCCCCTTCCCAGACTGGGCACTGAGCTCCCTGTCTAGACTACAGCTCCCCTTCCCAGACTGGGCACTGAGCTCCCTGTCTAGACTACAGCTCCCCTTCCCAGACTGGGCACTGAGCTCCCTGTCTAGACTACAGCTCCCCTTCCCAGACTGGGCACTGAGCTCCCTGTCTAGACTACAGCTCCCCTTCCCAGACTGGGCACTGAGCTCCCTGTCTAGACTACAGCTCCCCTTCCCAGACTGGGCACTGAGCTCCCTGTCTAGACTACAGCTCCCCTTCCCAGACTGGGCACTGAGCTCCCTGTCTAGACTACAGCTCCCCTTCCCAGACTGGGCACTGAGCTCCCTGTCTAGACTACAGCTCCCCTTCCCAGACTGGGCACTGAGCTCCCTGTCTAGACTACAGCTCCCCTTCCCAGACTGGGCACTGAGCTCCCTGTCTAGACTACAGCTCCCCTTCCCAGACTGGGCACTGAGCTCCCTGTCTAGACTACAGCTCCCCTTCCCAGACTGGGCACTGAGCTCCCTGTCTAGACTACAGCTCCCCTTCCCAGACTGGGCACTGAGCTCCCTGTCTAGACTACAGCTCCCCTTCCCAGACTGGGCACTGAGCTCCCTGTCTAGACTACAGCTCCCCTTCCCAGACTGGGCACTGAGCTCCCTGTCTAGACTACAGCTCCCCTTCCCAGACTGGGCACTGAGCTCCCTGTCTAGACTACAGCTCCCCTTCCCAGACTGGGCACTGAGCTCCCTGTCTAGACTACAGCTCCCCTTCCCAGACTGGGCACTGAGCTCCCTGTCTAGACTACAGCTCCCCTTCCCAGACTGGGCACTGAGCTCCCTGTCTAGACTACAGCTCCCCTTCCCAGACTGGGCACTGAGCTCCCTGTCTAGACTACAGCTCCCCTTCCCAGACTGGGCACTGAGCTCCCTGTCTAGACTACAGCTCCCCTTCCCAGACTGGGCACTGAGCTCCCTGTCTAGACTACAGCTCCCCTTCCCAGACTGGGCACTGAGCTCCCTGTCTAGACTACAGCTCCCCTTCCCAGACTGGGCACTGAGCTCCCTGTCTAGACTACAGCTCCCCTTCCCAGACTGGGCACTGAGCTCCCTGTCTAGACTACAGCTCCCCTTCCCAGACTGGGCACTGAGCTCCCTGTCTAGACTACAGCTCCCCTTCCCAGACTGGGCACTGAGCTCCCTGTCTAGACTACAGCTCCCCTTCCCAGACTGGGCACTGAGCTCCCTGTCTAGACTACAGCTCCCCTTCCCAGACTGGGCACTGAGCTCCCTGTCTAGACTACAGCTCCCCTTCCCAGACTGGGCACTGAGCTCCCTGTCTAGACTACAGCTCCCCTTCCCAGACTGGGCACTGAGCTCCCTGTCTAGACTACAGCTCCCCTTCCCAGACTGGGCACTGAGCTCCCTGTCTAGACTACAGCTCCCCTTCCCAGACTGGGCACTGAGCTCCCTGTCTAGACTACAGCTCCCCTTCCCAGACTGGGCACTGAGCTCCCTGTCTAGACTACAGCTCCCCTTCCCAGACTGGGCACTGAGCTCCCTGTCTAGACTACAGCTCCCCTTCCCAGACTGGGCACTGAGCTCCCTGTCTAGACTACAGCTCCCCTTCCCAGACTGGGCACTGAGCTCCCTGTCTAGACTACAGCTCCCCTTCCCAGACTGGGCACTGAGCTCCCTGTCTAGACTACAGCTCCCCTTCCCAGACTGGGCACTGAGCTCCCTGTCTAGACTACAGCTCCCCTTCCCAGACTGGGCACTGAGCTCCCTGTCTAGACTACAGCTCCCCTTCCCAGACTGGGCACTGAGCTCCCTGTCTAGACTACAGCTCCCCTTCCCAGACTGGGCACTGAGCTCCCTGTCTAGACTACAGCTCCCCTTCCCAGACTGGGCACTGAGCTCCCTGTCTAGACTACAGCTCCCCTTCCCAGACTGGGCACTGAGCTCCCTGTCTAGACTACAGCTCCCCTTCCCAGACTGGGCACTGAGCTCCCTGTCTAGACTACAGCTCCCCTTCCCAGACTGGGCACTGAGCTCCCTGTCTAGACTACAGCTCCCCTTCCCAGACTGGGCACTGAGCTCCCTGTCTAGACTACAGCTCCCCTTCCCAGACTGGGCACTGAGCTCCCTGTCTAGACTACAGCTCCCCTTCCCAGACTGGGCACTGAGCTCCCTGTCTAGACTACAGCTCCCCTTCCCAGACTGGGCACTGAGCTCCCTGTCTAGACTACAGCTCCCCTTCCCAGACTGGGCACTGAGCTCCCTGTCTAGACTACAGCTCCCCTTCCCAGACTGGGCACTGAGCTCCCTGTCTAGACTACAGCTCCCCTTCCCAGACTGGGCACTGAGCTCCCTGTCTAGACTACAGCTCCCCTTCCCAGACTGGGCACTGAGCTCCCTGTCTAGACTACAGCTCCCCTTCCCAGACTGGGCACTGAGCTCCCTGTCTAGACTACAGCTCCCCTTCCCAGACTGGGCACTGAGCTCCCTGTCTAGACTACAGCTCCCCTTCCCAGACTGGGCACTGAGCTCCCTGTCTAGACTACAGCTCCCCTTCCCAGACTGGGCACTGAGCTCCCTGTCTAGACTACAGCTCCCCTTCCCAGACTGGGCACTGAGCTCCCTGTCTAGACTACAGCTCCCCTTCCCAGACTGGGCACTGAGCTCCCTGTCTAGACTACAGCTCCCCTTCCCAGACTGGGCACTGAGCTCCCTGTCTAGACTACAGCTCCCCTTCCCAGACTGGGCACTGAGCTCCCTGTCTAGACTACAGCTCCCCTTCCCAGACTGGGCACTGAGCTCCCTGTCTAGACTACAGCTCCCCTTCCCAGACTGGGCACTGAGCTCCCTGTCTAGACTACAGCTCCCCTTCCCAGACTGGGCACTGAGCTCCCTGTCTAGACTACAGCTCCCCTTCCCAGACTGGGCACTGAGCTCCCTGTCTAGACTACAGCTCCCCTTCCCAGACTGGGCACTGAGCTCCCTGTCTAGACTACAGCTCCCCTTCCCAGACTGGGCACTGAGCTCCCTGTCTAGACTACAGCTCCCCTTCCCAGACTGGGCACTGAGCTCCCTGTCTAGACTACAGCTCCCCTTCCCAGACTGGGCACTGAGCTCCCTGTCTAGACTACAGCTCCCCTTCCCAGACTGGGCACTGAGCTCCCTGTCTAGACTACAGCTCCCCTTCCCAGACTGGGCACTGAGCTCCCTGTCTAGACTACAGCTCCCCTTCCCAGACTGGGCACTGAGCTCCCTGTCTAGACTACAGCTCCCCTTCCCAGACTGGGCACTGAGCTCCCTGTCTAGACTACAGCTCCCCTTCCCAGACTGGGCACTGAGCTCCCTGTCTAGACTACAGCTCCCCTTCCCAGACTGGGCACTGAGCTCCCTGTCTAGACTACAGCTCCCCTTCCCAGACTGGGCACTGAGCTCCCTGTCTAGACTACAGCTCCCCTTCCCAGACTGGGCACTGAGCTCCCTGTCTAGACTACAGCTCCCCTTCCCAGACTGGGCACTGAGCTCCCTGTCTAGACTACAGCTCCCCTTCCCAGACTGGGCACTGAGCTCCCTGTCTAGACTACAGCTCCCCTTCCCAGACTGGGCACTGAGCTCCCTGTCTAGACTACAGCTCCCCTTCCCAGACTGGGCACTGAGCTCCCTGTCTAGACTACAGCTCCCCTTCCCAGACTGGGCACTGAGCTCCCTGTCTAGACTACAGCTCCCCTTCCCAGACTGGGCACTGAGCTCCCTGTCTAGACTACAGCTCCCCTTCCCAGACTGGGCACTGAGCTCCCTGTCTAGACTACAGCTCCCCTTCCCAGACTGGGCACTGAGCTCCCTGTCTAGACTACAGCTCCCCTTCCCAGACTGGGCACTGAGCTCCCTGTCTAGACTACAGCTCCCCTTCCCAGACTGGGCACTGAGCTCCCTGTCTAGACTACAGCTCCCCTTCCCAGACTGGGCACTGAGCTCCCTGTCTAGACTACAGCTCCCCTTCCCAGACTGGGCACTGAGCTCCCTGTCTAGACTACAGCTCCCCTTCCCAGACTGGGCACTGAGCTCCCTGTCTAGACTACAGCTCCCCTTCCCAGACTGGGCACTGAGCTCCCTGTCTAGACTACAGCTCCCCTTCCCAGACTGGGCACTGAGCTCCCTGTCTAGACTACAGCTCCCCTTCCCAGACTGGGCACTGAGCTCCCTGTCTAGACTACAGCTCCCCTTCCCAGACTGGGCACTGAGCTCCCTGTCTAGACTACAGCTCCCCTTCCCAGACTGGGCACTGAGCTCCCTGTCTAGACTACAGCTCCCCTTCCCAGACTGGGCACTGAGCTCCCTGTCTAGACTACAGCTCCCCTTCCCAGACTGGGCACTGAGCTCCCTGTCTAGACTACAGCTCCCCTTCCCAGACTGGGCACTGAGCTCCCTGTCTAGACTACAGCTCCCCTTCCCAGACTGGGCACTGAGCTCCCTGTCTAGACTACAGCTCCCCTTCCCAGACTGGGCACTGAGCTCCCTGTCTAGACTACAGCTCCCCTTCCCAGACTGGGCACTGAGCTCCCTGTCTAGACTACAGCTCCCCTTCCCAGACTGGGCACTGAGCTCCCTGTCTAGACTACAGCTCCCCTTCCCAGACTGGGCACTGAGCTCCCTGTCTAGACTACAGCTCCCCTTCCCAGACTGGGCACTGAGCTCCCTGTCTAGACTACAGCTCCCCTTCCCAGACTGGGCACTGAGCTCCCTGTCTAGACTACAGCTCCCCTTCCCAGACTGGGCACTGAGCTCCCTGTCTAGACTACAGCTCCCCTTCCCAGACTGGGCACTGAGCTCCCTGTCTAGACTACAGCTCCCCTTCCCAGACTGGGCACTGAGCTCCCTGTCTAGACTACAGCTCCCCTTCCCAGACTGGGCACTGAGCTCCCTGTCTAGACTACAGCTCCCCTTCCCAGACTGGGCACTGAGCTCCCTGTCTAGACTACAGCTCCCCTTCCCAGACTGGGCACTGAGCTCCCTGTCTAGACTACAGCTCCCCTTCCCAGACTGGGCACTGAGCTCCCTGTCTAGACTACAGCTCCCCTTCCCAGACTGGGCACTGAGCTCCCTGTCTAGACTACAGCTCCCCTTCCCAGACTGGGCACTGAGCTCCCTGTCTAGACTACAGCTCCCCTTCCCAGACTGGGCACTGAGCTCCCTGTCTAGACTACAGCTCCCCTTCCCAGACTGGGCACTGAGCTCCCTGTCTAGACTACAGCTCCCCTTCCCAGACTGGGCACTGAGCTCCCTGTCTAGACTACAGCTCCCCTTCCCAGACTGGGCACTGAGCTCCCTGTCTAGACTACAGCTCCCCTTCCCAGACTGGGCACTGAGCTCCCTGTCTAGACTACAGCTCCCCTTCCCAGACTGGGCACTGAGCTCCCTGTCTAGACTACAGCTCCCCTTCCCAGACTGGGCACTGAGCTCCCTGTCTAGACTACAGCTCCCCTTCCCAGACTGGGCACTGAGCTCCCTGTCTAGACTACAGCTCCCCTTCCCAGACTGGGCACTGAGCTCCCTGTCTAGACTACAGCTCCCCTTCCCAGACTGGGCACTGAGCTCCCTGTCTAGACTACAGCTCCCCTTCCCAGACTGGGCACTGAGCTCCCTGTCTAGACTACAGCTCCCCTTCCCAGACTGGGCACTGAGCTCCCTGTCTAGACTACAGCTCCCCTTCCCAGACTGGGCACTGAGCTCCCTGTCTAGACTACAGCTCCCCTTCCCAGACTGGGCACTGAGCTCCCTGTCTAGACTACAGCTCCCCTTCCCAGACTGGGCACTGAGCTCCCTGTCTAGACTACAGCTCCCCTTCCCAGACTGGGCACTGAGCTCCCTGTCTAGACTACAGCTCCCCTTCCCAGACTGGGCACTGAGCTCCCTGTCTAGACTACAGCTCCCCTTCCCAGACTGGGCACTGAGCTCCCTGTCTAGACTACAGCTCCCCTTCCCAGACTGGGCACTGAGCTCCCTGTCTAGACTACAGCTCCCCTTCCCAGACTGGGCACTGAGCTCCCTGTCTAGACTACAGCTCCCCTTCCCAGACTGGGCACTGAGCTCCCTGTCTAGACTACAGCTCCCCTTCCCAGACTGGGCACTGAGCTCCCTGTCTAGACTACAGCTCCCCTTCCCAGACTGGGCACTGAGCTCCCTGTCTAGACTACAGCTCCCCTTCCCAGACTGGGCACTGAGCTCCCTGTCTAGACTACAGCTCCCCTTCCCAGACTGGGCACTGAGCTCCCTGTCTAGACTACAGCTCCCCTTCCCAGACTGGGCACTGAGCTCCCTGTCTAGACTACAGCTCCCCTTCCCAGACTGGGCACTGAGCTCCCTGTCTAGACTACAGCTCCCCTTCCCAGACTGGGCACTGAGCTCCCTGTCTAGACTACAGCTCCCCTTCCCAGACTGGGCACTGAGCTCCCTGTCTAGACTACAGCTCCCCTTCCCAGACTGGGCACTGAGCTCCCTGTCTAGACTACAGCTCCCCTTCCCAGACTGGGCACTGAGCTCCCTGTCTAGACTACAGCTCCCCTTCCCAGACTGGGCACTGAGCTCCCTGTCTAGACTACAGCTCCCCTTCCCAGACTGGGCACTGAGCTCCCTGTCTAGACTACAGCTCCCCTTCCCAGACTGGGCACTGAGCTCCCTGTCTAGACTACAGCTCCCCTTCCCAGACTGGGCACTGAGCTCCCTGTCTAGACTACAGCTCCCCTTCCCAGACTGGGCACTGAGCTCCCTGTCTAGACTACAGCTCCCCTTCCCAGACTGGGCACTGAGCTCCCTGTCTAGACTACAGCTCCCCTTCCCAGACTGGGCACTGAGCTCCCTGTCTAGACTACAGCTCCCCTTCCCAGACTGGGCACTGAGCTCCCTGTCTAGACTACAGCTCCCCTTCCCAGACTGGGCACTGAGCTCCCTGTCTAGACTACAGCTCCCCTTCCCAGACTGGGCACTGAGCTCCCTGTCTAGACTACAGCTCCCCTTCCCAGACTGGGCACTGAGCTCCCTGTCTAGACTACAGCTCCCCTTCCCAGACTGGGCACTGAGCTCCCTGTCTAGACTACAGCTCCCCTTCCCAGACTGGGCACTGAGCTCCCTGTCTAGACTACAGCTCCCCTTCCCAGACTGGGCACTGAGCTCCCTGTCTAGACTACAGCTCCCCTTCCCAGACTGGGCACTGAGCTCCCTGTCTAGACTACAGCTCCCCTTCCCAGACTGGGCACTGAGCTCCCTGTCTAGACTACAGCTCCCCTTCCCAGACTGGGCACTGAGCTCCCTGTCTAGACTACAGCTCCCCTTCCCAGACTGGGCACTGAGCTCCCTGTCTAGACTACAGCTCCCCTTCCCAGACTGGGCACTGAGCTCCCTGTCTAGACTACAGCTCCCCTTCCCAGACTGGGCACTGAGCTCCCTGTCTAGACTACAGCTCCCCTTCCCAGACTGGGCACTGAGCTCCCTGTCTAGACTACAGCTCCCCTTCCCAGACTGGGCACTGAGCTCCCTGTCTAGACTACAGCTCCCCTTCCCAGACTGGGCACTGAGCTCCCTGTCTAGACTACAGCTCCCCTTCCCAGACTGGGCACTGAGCTCCCTGTCTAGACTACAGCTCCCCTTCCCAGACTGGGCACTGAGCTCCCTGTCTAGACTACAGCTCCCCTTCCCAGACTGGGCACTGAGCTCCCTGTCTAGACTACAGCTCCCCTTCCCAGACTGGGCACTGAGCCTCCTGTCTAGACTACAGCTCCCCTTCCCAGACTGGGCACTGAGCCTCCTGTCTAGACTACAGCTCCCCTTCCCAGACTGGGCACTGAGCCTCCTGTCTAGACTACAGCTCCCCTTCCCAGACTGGGCACTGAGCCTCCTGTCTAGACTACAGCTCCCCTTCCCAGACTGGGCACTGAGCCTCCTGTCTAGACTACAGCTCCCCTTCCCAGACTGGGCACTGAGCCTCCTGTCTAGACTACAGCTCCCCTTCCCAGACTGGGCACTGAGCCCCCTGTCCAGACTACAGCTCTCCTTCCCAGACTGGGCACTGAGCCCCCTGTCCAGACTACAGCTCTCCTTCCCAGACTGGGCACTGAGCCCCCTGTCCAGACTACAGCTCTCCTTCCCAGACTGGGCACTGAGCCCCCTGACTAGACTACAGCTCCCCTTCCCAGACTGGGCACTGAGCTCCCTGTCTAGACCACAGCTCCCCTTCCCAGACTGGGCTCTGAGCCCCTTGTCTAGACTACAGCTCCCCTTCCCAGACTGGGCACTGAGCCCCCTGTCCAGACTACAGCTCCCCTTCCCAGACTGGGCTCTGAGCCCCCTGTCTAGACTACAGCTCCCCTTCCCAGACTAGGCACTGAGCTCCCTGTCTAGACTACAGCTCCCCTTCCCAGACTGGGCACTGAGCCCCCTGTCTCGACTACAGCTCCCCTTCCCAGACTGTGCACTGAGCTCCCTGTCCAGAGTACAGCTCCCCTTCCCAGACTGGGCACTGAGCCACCTGTCTAGACTACAGGTCCCCTTCCCAGACTGGGCCCTGAGCTCCCTGTCCAGACTACAGCTCCCCTTCCCAGACTGGGCTCTGAGCCCCCTGTCCAGACTACAGCTCCCCTTCCCAGACTGGGCTCTGAGCCCCCTGTCCAGACTACAGCTCCCCTTCCCAGACTGGGCACTGAGCCCCCTGTCTAGACTACAGCTCCCCTTCCCAGACTGGGCACTGAGCTCCCTTGTCCAGACTACAGCTCCCCTTCCCAGACTGGGCACTGAGCCCCCTGTCCAGACTACAGCACCCCTTCCCAGACTGGGCACTGAGCTCCCTGTGTAGACTACAGCTCCCCTTCCCAGACTGGGCACTGAGCTCCCTGTCTAGACTATAGCTCCCCTTCCCAGACTGGGCTCTGAGACCCCTGTCTAGACTACAGCTCTCCTTCCCAGACTGGGCTCTGAGTCCCCTGTCTAGACTACATCACCCCTTCCCAGACTGGGCACTGAGCTCCCTGTCCAGACTACAGCTCCCCTTCCCAGACTGTGCACTGAGCCCCTTGTGCAGACTACAGCTCCCCTTCCCAGACTGGGCACTGAGCTCCCTGTCTAGACTACAGCTCCCCTTCCCAGACTGGGCACTGAGCCCCCTGTCCAGACTACAGCTCCCCTTCCCAGACTGGGCCCCGAGCCCCCTGTCTAGACTACAGCTCCCCTTCCCAGACTGGGCACTGAGCCCACTGTCCAGACTACAGCTCCCCTTCCCAGACTGGGCACTGAGCTCCCTGTCCAGACTACAGCTCCCCTTCCCAGACTGGGCACTGAGCCCCCTGTTCAGACTACAGCTCCCCTTCCCAGACTGGGCACTGAGCCTCCTGTCTAGACTACAGCTCCCCTTCCCAGACTGGGCACTGAGCCTCCTGTCCAGACTACAGCTCCCCTTCCCAGACTGGGCCCCGAGCCCCCTGTCTAGACTACAGCTCCCCTTCCCAGAATGGGCACTGAGCCCCCTGTCTAGACGACATCTCCCCTTCCCAGACTGGGCACTGAGCCCCCTGTCCATGCTACGGCTCCCCTTCCCAGACTGGGCACTGAGCTCCCTGTCCAGACTACGGCTCCCCTTCCCAGACTGGGCACTGAGCCCCCTGTCCATGCTACTGCTCCCCTTCCCAGACTGGGCACTGAGCCCCCTGTCCAGACTACAGCTCCCCTTCCCAGACTGGGCACTGAGCCCCCTGTCTAGACTACAGCTCCCCTTCCCAGACTGGGCTCTGAGCCCCCTGTCTAGACTACAGCTCCCTTTCCCAGACTGGGCACTGAGCCTCCTGTCTAGACTACAGCTCCCCTTCCCAGAATGGGCACTGAGCCCCCTGTCTAGACTACAGCTTCCCTTCCCAGACTGGGCACTGAGCCCCCTGCCTAGACTACAGCTCCCCTTCCCAGACTGGGCACTGAGCCTCCTGTCTAGACTACAGCTCCCCTTCCCAGACTGAGCACTGAGCCCCCTGTCTAGACTACAGCTCCCCTTCCCAGAATGGGCACTGAGCTTCCTGTCTAGACTACAGCTCCCCTTCCCAGACTGGGCACTGAGCCCACTTTCCAGACTACAGCTCCCTTTCCCAGACTGGGCACTGAGCTCCCTGTCCAGACTACAGCTCCCCTTCCCAGACTGGGCACTGAGCCCCTGTCCAGACTACAGCTCCCCTTCCCAGACTGGGCACTGAGCTCTCTGTCTAGACTACAGCTCCCCTTCCCAGACTGGGCACTGAGCCCCCTGTCTAGACTACAGCTCCCCTTCCCAGACTGGGCACTGAGCCCCTGTCCAGACTACAGCTCCCCTTCCCAGACTGGGCACTGAGCCCCCTGTCCAGACTACAGTTCCCCTTCCCAGACTGGGCACTGAGCTCACTGTCCAGACTACAGCTCCCCTTCCCAGACTGGGCACTGAGCCCCTGTCCAGACTACAGCTCCCCTTCCCAGACTGGGCACTGAGCCCCCTGTCTAGACTACAGCTCCCCTTCCCAGACTGGGCACTGAGCCCCCTGTCCAGACTACAGCTCCCTTTCCCAGACTGGGCACTGAGCCCCCTGTCTAGACTCCAGCTCCCCTTCCCAGACTGGGCACTGAGCTCCCTGTCTAGACACTAATCCCCCAGACTGGGCACTGAGCCCCTGTATAGACACTAATCCCCCAGACTTGGCACTGAGCTCCTGTCAAAACCCTAACCTGCACATCCCTGGGCACTGTGGGACAATTTAGCACGGCCAATCCACCCTAACCTGCACATCCCTTGGCACTATGGGACAATTTAGCACGGCCAATCCACCCTAACCTGCACATCCCTTGGCACTATGGGACAATTTAGCACGGCCAATCCACCCTAACCTGCACATCCCTGGGCACTATGGGACAATTTAGCACGGCCAATCCACCTTAACCTGTACATCCCTGGACACTATGGGACAATTTAACACGGCCAATCCACCCTAACCTGCACTTCCCTGCACACTATGGGATAATTTAGCACGGCCAATCCACACTAACCTGCACATCCCTGGACACTATGGGACAATTTAGCACGGCCAATCCACCCTAACCTGCACATCCCTGGACACTATGGGACAATTTATCACGGCCAAACCACCCTAACCTGCACATCCCTGGACACTATTGGCCAATTTAGCACGGCCAATCCATCTTAAACTGCACATCCCTGGGCACTATGGGACAATTTAGCACGGCCAATCCACCCTAACCTGCACATTCGTGGGCGGCACGGTGGCACAGTGGTTAGCACTGCTGCCTCACAGCGCCAGAGACCCGGGTTCAATTCCCGCCTCAGGCGACTGATTGTGTGGAGTTTGCACGTTCTCCCCGTGTCTGCGTGGGTTTCCTCCGGGTGCTCCGGTTTCCTCCCACAATCCAAAGATGTGCAGGGTCAGGTGAATTGGCTGTACTAAATTGCCCGTAGTGTTAGATAAGGGGTAAATGTAGGGGTATGGGTGGGTTTCGCTTCGGCGGGTCGGTGTGGACTTGTTGGGCCGAAGGGCCTGTTTCCACACTGTAATCTAATCTAATCTAATCTAATCCCTGGGCACTACGGGACAATTTAGCACGGCCAATCCACCCTGACCTGCACATCCCTGGGCACTATGGGACGATTTATCACGGCCAATCCACCCTAACCTGCACATCCCTGGACACTATGGGACAATTTAGCACGGCCAATCCACCCTAACCTGCACATCCCTGGGCACTATGGGGCAATTTAGCACGGCCAATCCACCCTAACCTGCACAGGGTGGGGTGCAGGTTAGGGTGGATTGACCGTGCTAAATTGTCCCGTAGTGCCCAGGGATGTGCAGGTTAGGGTGAATTGGCCGTGCTAAATTTCCCCATTGTGCCCAGGGATGTGCAGGTTAGGGTGGATTGGCCGTGCTAAATTGTCCCATAGTGTCCAGGGATGTGCAGGTTTGCGTGGATTGGCTGTCTAAACTATCTAAACCCCTGGGAGCAGTTAGCGTCATTGTCAGGAAGACCACCACCTCCGTACGGTATTCCCGAGGGGTGACTTGATGCTTTGTTCGATTCCCTCCCCTCCCTTGCCTCCTCCCCCTAGAGATTGCCAATGAGGCTGCGGGTGACGTGACAGGACAGGCGGTGGACTTCTGCGCCGCACTACAAGCCCGAAGGCCAGAGGTCCCAGCCAAGGATGGCGAATCCATTCCCCCCGAGGCCAGATCGGACGCGTTGGATCCCGAGGCAAAGCTCTCCCGCAGGTACATCAGGACCAGGAGCCAGGATTCCCCTTTCACCTTCCTCCAGGACCTCAAGCCGCTGGAGATGCCCCACCAGGTGGTGTGCGTTGCCTCCCTGCGTCAAGAATGGTCCCCCCACCGCCCCCGCAAATTCAAACGGCCGGCAGCAGGGGGCGGTTCTCTGGCCACGTCCTACGCCGATCTCTGCTCGGCCCGGAGCGCTAAAGGGGGACCGGCTACAACACCCAAAGTGCCGCCGAACTCCCAGGGGGAGAACGGGCCTCCACACCCACCCGCAGCCCTCAAAACGCTTCCGACGTCCTCCCCCACCAAACCCGAGGGTGCCCCAGTGAAGATGGCGGCTGCTGAGCCACCAAAGTCTCAGCCGGTCGCTCCAGGGAGTGAACCCCCAAAATCTGAGGCTGTCACTCCACAGACGATGAGTGAGCCCCTGAAATCTCAGCCAGTCGCTCCGCAGAGAGGGAGTGAACCCCCAAAATCTGAGGCTGTCACTCCGCAGAGAGCAACAGAACCCTCGAAATCTGAATGCATCATTTCCCAAACGGTGACTGAAACACCGAGTGTGACTCAACCCCCAAAATCTCAGTCCGTCGCTCCGCAGAGAATGACTGAACCCCCAAAGTCTCAGTCCGTCGCTCCACAGAGAGTGACCGAACCCACAAAATCTCAGTCTGTCGCTCCACAGAGAGTGACCGAACCCCCAAAGTCTCAGTCCGTCGCTCCACAGAGAGTGACCGAACCCACAAAATCTCAATCCGTCACTCCGCAGAGAGTGACCGAACCCCCAAAGTCTCAGTCTGTCGCTCCGCAGAGTGTGACTCAACCCCCAAAATCTCAGTCCGTCGCTCCGCAGAGAGTGACCGAACCCCCAAAATCTCAGTCCGTCGCTCCGCAGAGAGTGACCGAACCCCCAAAATCTCAGTCTGCCGCTCTGCAGAGAGGAACAGGACCCCCAAAATATCCGTCCGCCGCTCCGCAGAGAGTGACCGAACCCCCAAAATCTCAGTCTGTGACTCCGCAGAGAGTGACCGAACCCCCAAAATCTCAGTCTGTGACTCCGCAGAGAGGAACTGAACCCCCAAACTCTGAGTCCATCACTCCACAGGGAGTAACAGAACCCCTAAAGTCTGAGTCCGTCCCTCTTCAGGGAGTGACTGAACCCCTAAAATCTGACCCCGATCTGACGAAATCTGTCACTCCCCGTGAACCTCACTCCCCCTCCTCGGGGAGGGCACCCGAGCAAAATACCGTCAAACCCCAAGGTTCCAAACTTTGGGAATTGGCAGCAAAGCAATTTGAATTCCAGGG
>NW_025212793.1:26518-28666 GCF_004010195.1 Chiloscyllium plagiosum | reverse complement strand
CAGCGTGGACACCATCTCCCAGCCTCAGCGTGGACGCCATCTCCCAACCTCAGTGTGGGTTCATCTCCCAGCCTCTGTGTGGACTCCATCTCCCAGCCTCAGAGTGGGACCTATCTCCCAGCCTCAGCGTGGACGCCATCTCCCAGCCTCAGTGTGGAGTCCGTCACCCAGCCTCAATGTGGACGCCATCTCCCGGCCTCAATGTGGGCTCCATCTACTGGCCTCAGCGTGGATGCCATCTCCCGGCCTCAGTGTGGACGCTGTCTCCCGGCCTCAGTGTGGACTCCATCTCTCAGCCTCAGTGTGGGCGTCATCTCCCAGCTTCAGCGTGGACTGCATCTCCCAGCCTCAGTGTGGACGCCATCTCCCAGCCTCAGTGTGAGTCCATCTCCCGGCCTCAGTTGTGGACGCCATCTCCCGGCCTCAATGTGGGCTCCATCTACTGGCCTCAGCGTGGATGCCATCTCCCGGCCTCAGTGTGGACGCTGTCTCCCGGCCTCAGTGTGGACTCCATCTCTCAGCCTCAGTGTGGGCGTCATCTCCCAGCTTCAGCGTGGACTGCATCTCCCAGCCTCAGTGTGGACGCCATCTCCCAGCCTCAGTGTGAGTCCATCTCCCGGCCTCAGTGTGGACTCCATCTCCCAACCTCAGTGTGGGTCCATCTCCCAGCCCGAGCGTGGACACCATCTCCCGACCTTAGTGTGGATTCCATCTCCTGGCCTCAGTGTGGACTCCATCTCCCAGCCTCAGTGTGGACTCAATCTCCTAGCCTCAGTGTGGGTCCACCTCCTAGCCTCGGCGTCGACACCATCTCCCGGCCTCAGTGTGGAATCCATCTCCCAGCCTCAGTGTGGAGTCCATCTCCCAGCCTCAATGTGGACGCCATCTCCCGGCCTAAATGTGGGCTCCATCTACTGGCATCAGCGTGGATGGCATCTCCCGGCCTCAGTGTGGACGCAGTCTCCCGGTCTCAGTGTAGACTCCATCTCTCGGCCTCAGCGTGTACTGCATCTCCCAGCCTTAGCGTGGATGCCATCTCCCAGCCTCAGTTTGAGTCCATCTCCCAGCCTCAGTGTGGACGCCATCTCCCAGCCTCAGTGTGGACTCCATCTCTCGGCCTCAGCGTGGGCTCCATCTCCCGGCCTCAATGTGGACTCCATTTCCTAGCCTCAGCGTGTGCTCCATCTCCCAGTCTCAGCATGGACGCCATCTCCCAGCCTCAGTGTGAGTCCATCTCCCGGCCTCAGTGTGGACTCCATCTCCTAGCCTCAGAGTGAATCCATCTCCTGGCCTCAGTGTGGACGCCATCTCCTAGCCTCAGAGTGGGTCCATCTCCTGGCCTTAGTGTTGGCGCCATCTCCCGTCCTCATTGTTGAGGCAATTTCCCGGCCTCAGTGTGGTAGCCAAATCCCGGCCTCAGTGTGGAGGCCTTCTCTCGGCCTCAGTGTGAACTCCACCTCCCAGCCTCAGTGTGGGCTCCATCTCACAACCTCAGCATGGACTCCATCTCCCAGCTTCAGTGTGGACTCCATCTCCCAGCCTCAGTGTGGACTCCATCTTCCAACCTCAGTGTGGGGTCCATCTCCCGGCCTCAGTGTGGACACCATCTCCCGGCCTCAGTGTGGACACCATCTCCCGGCCTCAGTGTGGACTCCATCTCCTAGCCTCAGTGTGGACTCCATCTTCCAGCCTCAGTGTGGACTCCATCTCCCAGCCTCAGTGTGGACTCAATCTCCTAGCCTCAGTGTGGACGCCATCTCCCAGCCTCAGTATGGGTCAATCTCCCAGCCTCAGTATGGGTCAATCTCCCGGCCTCAGTGTGGACGCCGTCTCCTGGCCTCAGTGAGGACTCCATCTCCTAGCCTCAGTGTGGGTCCATCTCCCAGCCCGAGCGTGGACACCATCTCCCGACCTTAGTGTGGGCTCCACTCCGAGCCTCAGTGTGGGCTCTATCTCCCAGACTCAGTGTGGACTCCATCTCACAGCCTCAGTGTGGACGACATCTCCCAGCCTTAGTGTGGGATCCATCTCCCAGCCTCAGTGTGGGCTCTATCTCCCAGCCTCAGGGTAAAAAATCATCGCCCAGCCTCAGTGTGGACGCCTTCTCCCAGCCTCAGTGTTGACTCCATCTCCCAGCCTCAGTGTGGA
>NW_025212793.1:19588-23278 GCF_004010195.1 Chiloscyllium plagiosum | reverse complement strand
TGGACTCCATCTCCCAACCTCAGTGTGGACTCCATCTTCCAACCTCAGCCCTGGGCTCCAACTCCCGGCCTCAATGTGGGGTCCATCTCCCAGCCTCAGTGTGGACGCCATCTCCCGGCCTCAGTGTGCGCTCCATCTCCCGGACCCAACGTGAGCTCCAACTCCCAGCCTCAGTGTGGACTCCAACTCCCGGCCTCAGTCTGGGGTCCATCTCCCGGCCTCAGCGTGGGGTCCATCTCCCTGCCTCAGTGTGGGCTCCATCTCCCGGACCCAACGTGAACTCCAACTCCCGGCCTCAGTGTGGGCTCCATCTCCCAACCTCAGCATGCACTCCATCTCCCAGCCTCATTGTGGGGTCCATCTCCCAGCCTCAGTGTGGACTCGAACTCCAAGCCTCAGTGTGGACTCCATCTTCCAACCTCAGTGTGAGCTCCATCTCCCGGCCTTAGTGTGGGCTCCAACTCCCAGCCTCATAGTGGACTCCAACTCCCATCCTCAACTTGGGCACCATCTCCCAGCCTCAGTGTGGACGCCATCTCCCGGCCTCAGTGTTGGCTCTATCTCCCAGCTTCAGTGTGGGCTCCAACTCCCAGCCTCAGCATGGACCCAATCTTCCAGCCTCAGTGTGGAGGCCATATCCCGGCCTTAGAATGGACGCCATCTTCCAGGCTCAGGGTGGACTGCATCTCCCAGCCTCAGCGTCGACTGCAGCTCCCTGCCTCAGTGTGGATTCCATCTCCCACCCTCAGTGTGGACTCCATCTCACAGCCTCAGCGTGGGCTCCATCTACGAGCCTCAGAGTGGACGCCATATCCCGGCTTCAGTGTGGAGGCCATCTCCCGGCCTCAGTGTGGACTCCAACTCGCGGCCTCTGTGTGGGCTCCACTTCCCCGCCTCAGGGTGGGGTCCATCTCCCAGCCTCAGAGTGGACTCCAAATCCTGGCCTCAACATGGGATCCATCTCCCGGCCTCAGTGTAGACTCCATCTCCCAGCCTCAGTGTGGACTCAATCTCCTAGCCTCACTGTGGGCTCCACCTCCCACCCTCAGTGTGGACTCCATCTCACAGCCTCATTGTGGGCTCCATCTCTGAGCCCCAGCGTGGACGCCATCTCCCTGCCAAAGTGTGGACGCCATCTCCCGGCCTCAGCGTGTGCTCCATCTCCCAGCCTCAGCGTGGGTTCATCCCCCGGCTTCAGTCTGGGTCCAACTCCCGGCCTCAGCGTGTGCTCCATCTCCCAGCCTCAGCGTGGGTTCATCTCCCGGTCTCAGTCTGGGTCCATCTCCCACCCTCAGTGTGGATGCCATCACCCAGCCTCAGTGTGGACTCCATCTCCGAGCCTCAGTGCGGGCTCCATCTCCCAGTTTCAGTGTGGACGCCATCTCCCGGCCTCAGTGTGGAGGCCAGCTCCCGGCCTCAGTGTGGACTCCATCTCCTGGCCTCAACATGGGCTCTTTCTCCCGGCCTCAGCGTAAACATCATCGCCCAGCCTCAGCGTGTGCTCCATCTCCCGGCCTCAGCGTGTGCTCCATCTCCCAGCCTCAGCGTGGAAGCCACCTCCCGGCCTCAGTGTGGGTTCATCTCCCGGCCTCAGTTTGGACTGAATCTCCTAGCCTCAGCGTGGACGCCATTTCCTGGCCTCAGTGTGGACGCCATCTCCCAGCCTCAGTGTGGACTCCATCTCACAGCCTCAGTGTGGGCTCCATCTCCCAGCCTCAATGGGGGCTACATCTCCCGGCCTCAGTGTGGGATCCATCTGCCGGCCTCAGTGTGGGCTCTATCTCCCAGCCTCAGGGTAAACATCATCGCCCAGCCTCAGTGTGGACGCCTTCTCCCAGCCTCAGCGTGTGCTCCATCTCCCAGCCTCAGTGTTGACTCCATCTCCCAGCCTCAGTGTGGAGGCCATCTCCCGGCCTCAGTGTGGACACCATCTCCCGGCCTCATCGCGTGCTCCACCTCCCAGCCTCAATGTGGGGTCCATCTCCCAGCCTCAGTGTGGACTCCAACTCCCGGCCTCAGTGTGGGGTCCATCTCACGGCCTCAGTGTGGTGTCTTCCTCCCGGCCTCAGCATGGTGTCCATCTCCCGGCCTCAGCGTGTGCTCCATCTCCCAGCCTCAGCGTGGAAGCCACCTCCCGGCCTCAGTGTGGGTTCATCTCCCGGCCTCAGTTTGGACTGAATCTCCTAGCCTCAGCGTGGACGCCATTTCCTGGCCTCAGTGTGGACGCCATCTCCCGGCCTCGGTGTGGACTCCATCTCCCGGCCTCAATGGGGGCTACATCTCCCGGCCTCAGTGTGGGTTCCATCTCCCAGCCTCAGTGTGGGGTCCATCTCCCAGCCTTAGTGTGGGCTCCACCTCCGAGCCTCAGTGTGGGCTCTATCTCCCAGCCTCAGTGTGGACTCCATCTCACAGCCTCAGTGTGGGCTCCATCTCCCGGCCTCAGTGTGGGCTCTATCTCCCAGCCTCAGGGTAAACATCATCGCCCAGCCTCAGTGTGGACGCCTTCTCCCAGCCTCAGCGTGTGCTCCATCTCCCAGCCTCAGTGTTGACTCCATCTCCCAGCCTCAGTGTGGAGGCCATCTCCCAGCCTCAGTGTGGACTCCATGTCCCAGCCTCAGTTTGGCATCCATCTCCCAGCCTCATTGTGGTATCCACTTCCGAGCCTCAGTGTGGGCTCCATCTCCCAGCCTCAGTGTGGACTCCATCTTCCAACCTCAGCGTGGGCTCCTACTCCCGGCCTCAATATGGGGTCCATCTCCCAGCCTTAGTGTGGGCTCCACCTCTGAGCCTCAGTGTGGGCTCTATCTCCCAGACTCAGTGTGGACTCCATCTCACAGCCTCAGTGTGGGCTCCATCTCCGAGCCTCAGTGTGGACGACATCTCCCAGCCTCAGTGTGGGATCCATCTCCCGGCCTCAGTGTGGGCTCTATCTCCCAGCCTCAGGGTAAACATCATCGCCCAGCCTCAGTGTGGACGCCTTCTCCCAGCCTCAGCATGTTGTCCATCTCCCAGCCTCAGTGTTGACTCCATCACCCAGCCTCAGTGTGGAGGCCATCTACCAGCCTCAGCGTGGACACCATCTCCCAACCTCAGTTTGGCATCCATCTCCCAGCCTCATTGTGGTATCCACTTCCGAGCCTCAGTGTGGGCACCATCTTCCAACCTCAGCGTGGGCTCCTACTCCGGGCCTCAATATGGGGTCCATCTCCCAGCCTTAGTGTGGGCTCCACCTCCGAGCCTCAGTGTGGGCTCCATCTCCGAGCCTCAGTGTGGACGACATCTCCCGGCCTCAGTGTGGGGACCATCTCCCGGCCTCAGTGTGGGGTCCATCTCCCGGCCTCGGTGTGGACTCCATCTCCCGGCCTCAATGGGGGCTACATCTCCCGGCCTCAGTGTGGGCTCCATCTCCCAGCCTCAGTGTGGGGTCCATCTCCCAGCCTTAGTGTGGGCTCTATCTTTCAGCCTCAGGGTAAACATCATCGCCCAGCCTCAGTGTGGACGCCTTCTCCCAGCCTCAGCGTGTGCTCCATCTCCCGGCCTCAGCGTGTGCTCCATCTCCCAGCCTCAGCGTGGGCTCCATCTCCCGGCCTCAGTGTGGGTTCATCTCCCGGCCTCAGTTTGGACTGAATCTCCTAGCCTCAGCGTGGACGCCATTTCCTGGCCTCAGTGTGGACGCCATCTCCCGGCCTC
>NW_025212793.1:14940-18018 GCF_004010195.1 Chiloscyllium plagiosum | reverse complement strand
TGGACTCCATCTCCCAGCCTCAGCGTGGGCTCCATCTCCCAGCCTCAGTGTGGGCTCCATCTCTGAGCCCCAGCGTGGACGCCATATCCCGGCCACAGTGTGGAGGCCATCTCCCGGCCTCAGTGTGGATTCCATCTCCCAGCCTCAGTGTGGACTCCATCTCCCAGCCTCAGTGTGGGGTCCGTCTCCCAGCCTCAGTGTGGGCTCCAACTCCCAGCCTCAGCATGGACTCCATCTCCGAGCCTGAGTGTGGAGGCGATCTCCCGGCCTCAGTCTGGATTCCATCTCCCAGCCTCAGTCTGGATTCCATCTCCCAACCTCAGTGTGGACTCCATCTTCCAACGTCATCTTGGGCTCCATCTCCCGGCCTCAATGTGGGGTCCATCTCCCAGCCTCTGTGTGGACCCCAACTCGCGGCATTAGTGTGCGGTCCATCTCCCGGCCTCAGTGTGTTGTCCACCTCCCAGCCTCAGTATGGACTCCAACTCCCAGCCTCTGTGTGGGCTCCACCTCCCACCCTCAGTGTGGACACCATCTCCCAGCCTCAGTGTGGACTCCATCTCTTGACCTCTGCGTGGGCTCCATCTCCCGGCCTCAGTGTGGATCCATCTCCCGGCCTCAGTGTCAGTCCATCTCACGGCCTCAGTGTGGGCTCCATCTCCCAGCCTCAGTGTGGATGCCATCTCCCGGCCTCAGCATGTGCTCCATCTCCCAGGCTCAGCGTGTGCTCCACCTCCCAGCCTCAGTGTGGAGGCCATCTCCCAGCCTCAGCGTGGATGCCATCTCTTGACCTCAGCGTGGGCTCCATCTCCCGGTCTCAACGTAGACTCCATCTCCCGGCCTCAGTGTGGGCTCTATCTCCCAGGCTCAGCGTAAATATCATCTCCCAGCCTCAGTGTGGACTCCTTCTCCGAGCCTCAGCGTGTGCTCCATCTCCCAGCCTCAGTGTGGACTCCATCTCCCAGCCTCAGTGTGGGGACCATCTCCCTTCCTCAGTGTGGGCTCCATCTCCGAGCCTGAGTGTGGACCCCATCTCCCAGCCTCAGTGTGGACCCCAACTCCCAGCCTCAGTGTGGACTCCTTCTCCCATTCTCAGCTTGTGCTCCATCTCCATCTCCGTGTGGACTCCAACTCCATCTCAGTGTGGACTCCAACTCCCGGCCTCAGTGGGGTCCATCTCCCAGCCTCAGCGTGGACTCCAACTCCCGGCCTCAGTGTGGGCTCCATCTCCCAGCCTCAGCATGGACTCCATCTCCCTGCCTCATTGTGGGGTCCATCTCCCAGCCTCAGAGTGGTCTCGAACTCCCAGCCTCAGTGTGGACTCCATCTTCCAACCTCAGTGTGGGCTCCATCTCCCAGCCTCAGTGTGGACGCCATCTCCCGGCCTCTGTGTGGACTCCATCTCCCGGCCTCTGTGTGGGCTCCATCTCCCGGCCTCAGTGTGGACGCCATCTCCCGGCCTCAGTGTGGGCTCCATCTCCCAGCCTCAGTGTGGAGGCCATCTCCCAGCCTCAATGTGGACGCCATCTCCCAGCCTCAGTGTGGAGGCCATCTCCCGGGCTCAGTGTGGGTCCATCTCCCTGTCTCAGCGTGGACTGCATCTCCCAGCCTCACTGTGGACGCCATCACCCGGCCTCAGTGTGGAGGACATCTCCCGGCCTCAGTGTGGACTCCATCTCCCGGCCTCAGCGTGGGCTCCATCTCCCGGCCTCAGCGTGGGCTCTATCTCCCAGCCTCAGCGTAAAGATCATCTCCCAGCCTCAGTGTGGACTCCATCCCCCAGCCTCAGTGTGGACTCCATCTCCCAGCCTCAGTGTGGGCTCCAACTCGCAGCCTCAGCATGGACTCCATCTCCGAGCCTCAGTGTGGACGCCATCTTCCAGGCTCAGCATGGACTGCATCTCCCAGCCTCAGCGTGGACTGCATCTCCCAGCCTCAGTCTGGATTCCATTTCCCAACCTCAGTGTGGACTCCATCTTCCAACGTCAGCGTGGGCTCCATCTCCCGGCCTCAATGTGGGGTCCATCTCCCAGCCTCAGTGTGGACTCCAACTCCCGGCATTAGTGTGGGGTCCATCTCCCGGCCTCAGTGTGTTGTCCACCTCCCAGCCTCAGTATGGACTCCAACTTCCAGCCTCTGTATGGGCTCCACCTCCCACCCTCAGTGTGGACTCCATCTCACAGCCTCAGCGTGGGCTCCATCTCACAGTCTCAGCGTGGGCTCCATCTCCCAGCCTGAGTGTGGGCTCCATCTCTGAGCCCCAGCGTGGACGCCATCTCCCGGCCACAGTGTGGAGGCCATCTCCCGGCCTCAGTGTGGACTCTATCTCCCGGCCTCAGCGTGGGGTCCATCTCCCGGCCTCAGCGTGTGCTCCATCTCCCAGCCTCAGCGTGGGTTCATCTCCCGGCCTCAGTCTGGGTCCATCTCCCGGCCTCAGCGTGGGCTCCATCTCCTAGCCTCAGCGTGGGCTCCATCTCCCAGCCTCAGTCTGGGTCCATCTCCCACCCTCAGTGTGGATGCCATCTCCCGGCCACAGTGTGGAGGTCATCTCCCGGCCTCAGTGTGGACTCCATCTCCGAGCTTCAGTGCGGGCTCCATCTCCCAGCCTCAGCGTGGATGCCATCTCTTGACCTCAGCGTGGGCTCCATCTCCCGGTCTCAACGTAGACTCCATCTCCCGGTCTCAGTGTGGGCTCTATCTCCCAGCCTCAGCGTAAATATCATCTCCCAGCCGCAGTGTGGACTCCTTCTCCGAGCCTCAGCGTGTGCTCCATCTCCCAGCCTCATTGTGGACTCCATCTCCCAGCCTCAGTGTGGACTCCATCTCCCAGCCTCAGTGTGGGCTCCATCGCCCAGTTTCAGTGTGGTTTCCATCTCCCAACCTCAGTGTGGACTCCATCTTCCAACCTCAGCGTGGGCTCCATCTCCCAGCCTCAATGTGGAACCATCTCCCAGTCTCAGTGTGGGGTTCTCGTGGGGCTCCTGAAGAAGGGCCTGTGCCCGAAACGTCGAATCTCCTGTTCCCTGGATGCTGCCTGACCTGCTGTGCTGTTCCAGCAATAAAGTTTCAACTTTGATC
>NW_025212793.1:11968-14934 GCF_004010195.1 Chiloscyllium plagiosum | reverse complement strand
TTCCATCTCCCAACCTCAGTGTGGACTCCATCTTCCAACGTCAGCGTGGGCTCCATCTCCCGGCCTCAATGTGGGGTCCATCTCCCAGCCTCAGTGTGGACTCCAACTCCCGGCATTAGTGTGGGGTCCATCTCCCGGCCTCAGTGTGTTGTCCACCTCCCAGCCTCAGTATGGACTCCAACTTCCAGCCTCTGTGTGGGCTCCACCTCCCACCCTCAGCGTGGACTCCATCTCCGAGCCTCAGTGCGGGCTCCATCTCCCAGTTTCAGTGTGGACGCCATCTCCCGGCCTCAGTGTGGAGGCCAGCTCCCGGCCTCAGTGTGGACTCCATCTCACAGCCTCAGCATGGACTCCATCTCCGAGCCTCAGTGTGGGCTCCATCTCCCAGTTTCAGTGTGGTTTCCATCTCCCAACCTCAGTGTGGACTCCATCTTCCAACCTCAGCGTGGGCTCCATCTCCCAGCCTCAATGTGGGGTCCATCTCCCAGCCTCAGTGTGGACTCCAACTCGCGGCCTCAGTGTGGACGCCATCTCTCAGCCTCAGTGTGGACTCCATCTCCCAGCTTCAGCGTGGGGTCCATCTCCCGGACTCAGCGTGTGCTCCATCTCCCAGCCTCAGCGTGGATACCACCTCCCGGCCTCAGTCTGGTTCCATCTCCCGGCCTCAGCGTGGACGCCATCGCCCAACCTCAGTGTGTGCCCATCTCCCAGCTTCACTGTGGACGCCAGCTCCCGGCCTCAGTGTGGACTCCATCTCCTGGCCTTAACAAGGGCTCTATCTCCAGTCCTCAGTGTGGGCTTCATCTCCCAATCTCAGTGTGGACTCTATCTCCGGGGCTCAGTGTGGGCTCTATCTCCCAGCCTCAGCTTAAACATCAACTCCCAGCCTCAGTGTGGACTCCATCTCCCAGCCTCAGTGTGGACTCCATCTTCCAACCTCAGCGTGGGCTCCAACTCCCAGCCTCAATGTGGGGTCCATCTGCCAGCCTCAGTGTGGGCTCCATCTCCCAACCTCAGTGTGGACTCCATCTTCCAACCTCAGCGTGGGCTCCAACTCCCAGCCTCAATGTGGGGTCCATCTGCCAGCCTCAATGTGGGCTCCAACTCCCGGCCTCAGTGTGGGCTCCATCTCCCAGCCTCAGCATGGACTCCATCTCCCTGCCTCATTGTGGGGTCCATCTCCCAGCCTCAGAGTGGACTCGACTCCCACCCTCAGTGTGAACTCCATCTTCCAACCTCAGTGTGGGCTCCATCTCCCGGCCTCAGTGTGGACTCCATCTCCCAGCCTCAGCGTGTGCTTCATCTCCCAGCCTCAGTGTGGACGCCATCTCCCAGCCTCAGTGTGGAGGCCATCTCCCGGGCTCAGTGTGGGTCCATCTCCCTGCCTCAGCGTGGACTGCATCTCCCAGCCTCACTGTGGACGCCATCTCCCAGCCTCAGAGTGGACTCGAACTCCCAGCCTCAGTGTGAACTCCATCTTCCAACCTCAGTGTGGGCTCCATTTCCCGGCCTCAGTGTGGACGCCATCTCACGGCCTCAGTGTGGACTCCATCTCCCGGCCTCAGTGTGGGCTCCATCTCCCAGCCTCAGTGTGGAGGCCATCTCCCAGCCTCAGTGTGGACGCCATCTCCCAGCCTCAGTGTGGAGGCCATCTCCCGGGCTCAGTGTGGGTCCATCTCCCTGCCTCAGCGTGGACTGCATCTCCCAGCCTCACTGTGGACGCCATCTCCGGGCCTCAGTGTGGAGGACATCTCCCGGCCTCAGTGTGGACTCCATCTCCCGGCCTCAGTGTGGGCTCTATCTCCCAGCCTCAGTGTGGAACCATCTCCCAGTCTCAGTCTGGGTCCATCTCCCGGCCTCAGTGCGGGGTTCATCAGCCAGCCTCAGTCTGGTGTCCATCTCCCAGCCTTAGTGTGGGCTCCATCTTCCAGCCTCAGTGTGGGCTCCAACTCGCAGCCTCAGCATGGACTCCATCTCCGAGCCTCAGTGTGGAGGCCATCTCCCGGCCTCAGTGTGGAGCCATCTTCCAGGCTCAGCATGGACTGCATCTCCCAGCCTCAGCGTGGACTGCATCTTCCAACGTCAGCGTGAGCTCCATCTCCCGGCCTCAATGTGGGGTCCATCACCCAGCCTCAGTGTGGACTCCATCTCCCGGCCTCAGTGTGGACTCCATCTCCCGGCCGCAGCGTGGGGTCCATCTCCCGGCCTCAGCGTGTGCTCCATCTCCCAGCCTCAGTGTGGGTTCATCTCCCAGCCTCAGTCTGGGTCCATCTCCCGGCCTCAGTGCGGGCTCCATCTCCCAGTTTCAGTGTGGACGCCATCTCCTGGCCTCAGTGTGGAGGCCAGCACCCGGCCTCAGTGTGGAGCCCATGTTGAGGCCAGGAGTTGGAGTCCACTCTGAGGCTGGGAGATGGAGTCCACCCTGAGGCTGGGAAGTGGAGCCCACACAGAGGCCGGGAGTTGGAGTCCACACTGAGGCTGGGAGGTGGACACCACACTGAGGCCTGGAGATGGAGCACACACTGAGGCCGGGAGATGGAGCCACTCTGAGGCTGGGAGATGGACTCACACTGAGGCTGGGAGATGGACCCACACTGAGGCTGGGAGATGGAGCACACGCTGAGGCCGGGAGATGGACCCCACGCTGCGGCCGGGAGATGGAGTCCACACTGAGGCTGGGGGATGGAGTCCACACTGAGGCTGGGAGATGGAGTCCACACCGAGGCCAGGAGATGGAATCCACACTGAGGCTGGGAGATGGTGTCCACACTGAGGCTGGGAGATGGACCCACACTGAGGCTGGGGGATGGACCCCACACTCAGGCTGGAAGTGGGAGTCCACACTGAGGCTGGGAGATGGAGTCCACACTGAGGCTGGGAGATGGAGTCTACACTGAGGCTAGGAGATGGAGTCCACACTGAGGCTGGGAGATGGAGTCCACACTGAGGCTGGGAGATGGAGTCTA
>NW_025212793.1:7150-10502 GCF_004010195.1 Chiloscyllium plagiosum | reverse complement strand
GAGATCACACTGAGGCTGGGAGTGCGAGATCACACTGAGGTTAGGAGTGTGAAATCACACTGAGGCTGGAAGTGCGAGATCACACTGCGACTGGGCGTGGGATATCACACTGAGGCTGGGAGATGGAGTCTACACTGAGGCTAGGAGATGGAGTCCACACTGAGGCTGGGAGATGGTGTCCACGCTGGGGCTGGGAGATGGAGCCCACACTGAGGCTGGGAGATGGACCCCACACTCAGGCTGGGAGATGGAGT
This sequence comes from Chiloscyllium plagiosum, assembly GCF_004010195.1. Lineage (NCBI taxonomy): Eukaryota > Metazoa > Chordata > Chondrichthyes > Orectolobiformes > Hemiscylliidae > Chiloscyllium > Chiloscyllium plagiosum. Next base: position 10,248 of record NW_025212793.1, on the reverse strand, counting down.
CCACACTGAGGCTGGAAGTTGATGTTTATGCTGAGGCTGGGAGATAGAGCCCACACTGAGATTGGGAGATGATGCCCACACTGAGGCCTGGAGATAGAGCCCATGTTAAGGCCAGGAGATGGAGTCCACACTGAGGCCGGGAGCTGGCCTCCACGCTGAGGCTGGGAGATGGAGCACACGCTGAGTCCGGGAGATGGACCCCACGCTGAAGCTGGGAGATGGAGTCCACACTGAGGCGGAGAGATGGCGTCCACACTGAGGCCGCGAGTTGGAGTCCACACTGATGCTGGGAGATGGACCCCACATTGAGGCTGGGAGATGGAGCCCACACTGAGGCTGGGGGTTGGACCCCACACTCAGGCTGGGTGATGGAGTCCACACTGAGGCTGGGAGATGGAGTCCACACTGAGGCTGGGAGATGATGTTTACGCTGAGGCTGGGAGGTAGAGCCCACACTGAGCCCATGTTGAGGCCAGGAGATGGAGTCCATACTGAGGACGGGAGCTGGCCTCCACACTGAGGCCGGGAGATGGCGTCCACACTGAGGCTGAGAGATGGACACACACTGAGGTTGGGAGATGGCGTCCACGCTGAGGCTAGGTTGATGCAGTCCACGCTGAGGCCGGGAGATGGACCCAGACTGAGGCCGGGAGGTGGCATCCACGCTGAGGCTGGGAGATGGAGCACAGGCTGATGCTGGGAGATGGAGCACACGCTGAGTCCGGGAGATGGACCCCACGCTGAAACCGGGAGATGGAGTCCACATTGAGGCCGAGAGATGGCGTCCACACTGAGGCCGCGAGTTGGAGTCCACACTGAGGCTGGGAGATGGACCCCACATTGAGGCCGGGAGATGGAGCCCACGCTGAGGTTGGAAGATGGAGTCCACACTGAGGTTGGGAGATGGAGCCCACACTGAGGTTGGAAGATGGAGTCCACACTGAGGCTGGGAGATGGACTTCACATTGAGGCCGGGAGATGGAGCCCACGCTGAGGTTGGAAGATGGAGTCCACACTGAGGTTGGAAGATGGAGTCCACACTAAGGTTGGAATATGGAGTCCACACTGAGGTTGGGAGATGGAAACCACACTGAAACTGGGAGATGGAGCCCGCACTGAGGCTCGGAGATGGAGTCCACACTGAGGCTGGGAGATAGAGCATCCGCTGAGGCTGGGAGAAGGAGTCCACACTGAGGTTGTGAGATGATGTTTACGCTGAGGCCGGGAGATAGAGACCATGTTAAGGCCGGGAGATGGAGTCCACACTGAGGCCGAGAGATGGCGTCCACACTGAGGCCGCGAGTTGGAGTCCACACTGAGGCCGAGAGATGGCGTCCACACTGAGGCCGCGAGTTGGAGCCCACACTGAGGCTGGGAGATGGACCCCACATTGAGGCCGGGAGATGGAGCCCACGCTGAGGTTGGAAGATGGAGTCCACACTGAGGTTGGGAGATGGAAACCACACTGAAACTGGGAGATGGAGCCCGCACTGAGGCTGGGAGATGGAGTCCACACTGAGGCTGGGAGATGATGTTTACGCTGAGGCCGGGAGATAGAGCCCATGTTGAGGCCAGGAGATGGAGTCCACACTGAGGCCCAGAGCTGGCGTCCACAATGAGGCCACGAGTTGGAGTCCACACTGAGGCTGGGAGATGGACTCCACATTGAGGCTGGGAGATGGAGCCCACGCTGAGGTTGGAAGATGGAGTCCACACTGAGGTTGGGAGATGGAAACCACACTGAAACTGGGAGATGGAGCCCGAACTGAGGCTCGGAGATGGAGTCCACACTGAGGCTGGGAGATGATGTTTACGCTGAGGCCGGGAGATGGAGCCCATGTTGAGGCCAGGAGATGGAGTCCACACTGAGGCCGGGTGCTGGCCTCCACACTGAGGCCGGGAGATGTCGTCCACACTGAAACTGGGAGATGGAGCCCGCACTGAGGCCGGGAGATGGACCCAGACTGAGGCTGGGAGATGGAGCCCACACTGAGGCTGGGAGATGGAGCACACGCTGAGGTCGGGAGATGGACCCCACGCTGCGGCCGGGAGATGGAGTCCACACTGAGGCTGGGGGATGGAGTCCACACTGAGGCTGGGAGATGGAGTCCACACTGAGGGTTGGAGATGAACCCACGCTGAGGCTGGGAGATGGAGCACACGCTGAGGCCGGGAGATGGACACCACGCTGCGGCCGGGAGATGGAGTCCACACTGAGGCTGGGAGATGGAGTCCACACTGAGGTTGGCAGATGGAGTCCACACTGAGGCTGGGAGGTGGACAACACACTGAGGCCGGGAGATGGAGTCCACACTGAGGCTGGGTGATGGACCCCACATTGAGGCCGGGAGATGGAGCTCACGCTGACGTTGGAAGATGGAGTCCACACTGAGGTTGGGAGATGGAATCCGGACTGAGGCTGGGACATGCAGTCCACGCTGAGGCTGGGAGATGCAGTCCATGCTGAGCCTGGAAGATGGCGTCCACACTGAGGCCAGGAGATGGCCTCCACACTGAGGCTCGGAGATGGAGTCCATGCTGAGGCTGCGAGTTGGAGCCCACACTGAGGCTGGGAGATGGAGTCCACACTGAGGCTCGGAGATGGAGCCAAACTGAGGCTGGGAGATGGACCCCACACTCAGGCTTGGAGATGGAGTCCACACTGAGGCTGGAAGTTGATGTTTATGCTGAGGCTGGGAGATAGAGCCCACACTGAGGCCTGGAGATAGAGCCCATGTTAAGGACAGGAGATGGAGTCCACACTGAGGCCGAGAGATGGCGTCCACACTTAAGCCGCGAGTTGGAGTCCACACTGAGGCTGCGAGATGGACCCCACATTGAGGCTGGGAGATGGAGCCCACACTGAGGCTGGGGGATGGACCCCACACTCAGGCTGGGTGATGGAGTCCACACTGAGGCTGGGAGATGGAGTCCACACTGAGGCTGGGAGATGATGTTTACGCTGAGGCTGGGAGGTAGAGCCCACACTGAGCCCGGGAGATGGAGTCCATACTGAGATTGGGAGATGAAGCCCACACTGAGGCCTGGAGATGGAGCCCACACTGAGGCCGGGAGATGGAGCCACTCTGAGGCTGGGA
>NW_025212793.1:1789-4602 GCF_004010195.1 Chiloscyllium plagiosum | reverse complement strand
CAGGCTCCATCTCCCAGCCTCAGCGTGTGCTCCATCTCCCAACCTCAGTGTGGACTCCATCTTCCAACCTCAGCGTGGGCTCCATCTCCCGGCCTCAATGTAGGGTCCATCTCCCAGCCTCAGTGTGGACTCCAACTCGCGGCCTCAGTGTGGACGCCATCTCTCGGCCTCAGTGTGGACTCCATCTCCTGGCTTCAGCGTGGGGTCCATCTCCCGGACTCAGCATGTGCTCCATCTCCCAGCCTCAGCCTGTGCTCCATCTCCCAGCCTCAGCGTGGATGCCACCTCCCGGCCTCAGTGTGGGGTCCATCTCCCAGCCTCAATGTGGACTCCAATTCCCGGCCTCTTTGTGGGCTCCACTTCCCAGCCTCAGTGTGGGGTCCATCTCCCAGCATCAGAGTGGACTCCCACTCCTGGCCTCAACGTGGGGTCCATCTCCTGGCTTCAGTGTGGACCCCATCTACCAGCCTCAGTGTGGGTCCATCTCCCAGCCTCAGTGTGGACGCCATCTCTCAGCCTCAGTGTGGGCTCTATCTCCCAGCCTCAGCGTAAACATCATCTCCCAGCCTCAGTGTGGACTCCATCTCCCAGCCTCAGCGTGTGGTCCATCTCACAGCCTCAGTGTGGGCTCCATCTCCCAACCTCAATGTGTGCTCCATCTCCCAGCCTCAGTGTGGACTCCATCTCCCAGACTCAGTCTGGACTCCATCTCCCAGACTTAGTGTGGACTCCATCATCCAGCCTCAGTGTGGACTCCATCATCCAGCCTCAGTGCGGGCTCCATCTCCCAGCCTCAGCGTGGATACCACCTCCCAGCCTCAGTGTGGGTTCATCTCCCAGCCTCAGTCTGGGTCCATCTCCCGGCCTCAGCGTGGACTGCATCTCCTAGCCTCTGCGTGGATGCCATCTCCCAACCTCAGTGTGTGTCCATCTCCCAGCCTCAGTGTGGGCGCCATCTCCCGGCCTCAGTGTGGAGGCCAGCTCCCGGACTCTGTGTGGACTCCATCTCCCGGCGTTAACATGGGCTCTATCTCCCGGCCTCAGCGTAAACATCATCTCACAACCTCAGTGTGGACTCCTTCTCCCAACCTCAGCGGATGCTCTATCTCCCAGCCTCAGTTTGGACTCCATCTCCGAGCCTCAGTGCAGGCTCCATCTCCCGGCCTCAGTGTGGGATCCATCTCCCAGTCTCAGTGTGGACTGCATCTCACGGCCTCAATGTGGGCTCTATCTCCCAGCCTCAGCGTAACCTTATCTCCCAGCCTCAGTGTGGACTCCATCTCCCAGCCTCAGCGTGGAAGCCACCTCCCGGCCTCAGTGTGGGTTCATCTCCCAGCTTCAGTCTGGGTCCATATCCCGGCCTCAGCGTGGACTGCATCTCCTAGCCTCAGCGTGGACGCCATCTCCTTGCCTCAGTGTGGGTCCATTTCCCGGCCTCATTGTGGGCGCCATTTCCCGGCCTCAGTGTGGAGGCCAGCTCCCGGCCTCAGTGTGGACTCCATCTCCTGGCCTTAACATGGTCTCTATCTCCAGGCCTCAGTGTGGGCTTCATCTCCCAGCCTCAGTGTGGACTCCATCTCCCAGCCTCAGTGTGGACTCCATCTCCCAGCCTCAGTGTGGACTCCATCTTCCAACCTCAGCGTGGACTCCAACTCCCGGCCTCAGTGTGGGGTCCATCTCCCAGCCTCAGTGTGGGCTCCACTTCCCAGCCTCAGTGTGGGGTCCATCTCCCAGCATCAGAGTGGGCTCCCACTCCTGGCCTCAACGTGGGGTCCATCTCCTGGCTTCAGTGTGGACCCCATCTACCAGTCTCAGTGTGGGTCCATCTCCCAGCCTCAGTGTGGACGCCATCTCTCAGCCTCAGTGTGGGCTCTATCTCCCGGCCTCAGTGTGGGATCTATCTCCCAGTTTCAGTGTGGACTCCATCTCTTGGCCTCAGTTTGGCTCTATCTCCCAGCCTCAGCGTAAACATCATCTCCCAGCCTCAGTGTGGACTCCATCTCCCAGCCTCAGCGTGTGGTCCATCTCGCAGCCTCAGTGTGGGCTCCATCTCCCAACCTCAGTGTGTGCTCCATCTCCCAGCCTCAGCGTGGACTCCATCTCCCAGACTCAGTCTGGACTCCATCTCCCAGCCTCAGTGTGGACTCCATCATCCAGCCTCAGTGCGGGCTCCATCTCCCAGCCTCAGCGTGGATACCACCTCCCGGCGTCAGTGTGGGTTCATCTCCCGGCTTCAGTCTGGGTCCATATCCCGGCCTCAGCATGGACTGCATCTCCTAGCCTCAGCGTGTACGCCATCTCCTTGCCTCAGTGTGGGTCCATTTCCCGGCCTCATTGTGGACGCCATCTCCCGGACACAGTGTGGAGGCCATCTCCTGGCCTCAGTGTGGACTCCATCTCTTGGCCTCAACGTGGGGTCCATCTCCCGGCCTCAGTGTGTACTCCATCATCCAGCCTCAGTGCGGGCTCCATCTCCCAGCTTGAGCGTGGATACCACCTCCCGGCCTCAGTGTGGGTTCATCTCCCAGCCTCAGTCTGGGGTCCATCTCCCAGCATCAGAGTGGACTCCCACTCCTGGCCTCAACGTGGGGTCCATCTCCTGGCTTCAGTGTGGACCCCATCTACCAGTCTCAGAGTTGGCGTCCACACCCGGCCTCAGCATGGACTGCATCTCCTAGCCTCAGCGTGGACGCCATCTCCCAACCTCAGTGTGTGTCCATCTCCCGGCCTCAACGTGGGCTCTATCTCCCAGCCTCAGCGTAAACATCATCTCCCAGCCTGAGTGTGGACTCCATCTCCCAGCCTCAGTGTGG
>NW_025212793.1:0-1232 GCF_004010195.1 Chiloscyllium plagiosum | reverse complement strand
GCCATCTCTCGGCCTCAGTGTGGAGGCCATCTCCGGCCTCAGTGCGGGCTCCATCTCCCGGCCTCAGTGTGGGATCCATCTCCCAGTCTCAGTGTGGACTGCATCTCCCGGCTTCAGTCTGGGTCCATATCCCGGCCTCAGCATGGACTGCATCTCCTAGCCTCAGCGTGTACGCCATCTCCTTGCCTCAGTGTGGGTCCATTTCCCGGCCTCATTGTGGACACCATCTCCCGGACACAGTGTGGAGGCCATCTCCTGGCCTCAGTGTGGACTCCATCTCTTGGCCTCAACGTGGGGTCCATCTCCAGGCCTCAGGGTGGGCTTCATCTCCCAGTCTCAGTGTGGACTCCATCTCCCGGGCTCAGTGTGGGCTCTATCTCCCAGCCTCAGCGTAGACATCATCTCCCAGCCTGAGTGTGGACTCCATCTCCCAGCCTCAGTGTGGGTCCATCTCCCAGCCTCAGTGTGAGTCCATCTCCCAGCCTCAGCGTGTGCTCCATCTCCCAGCCTGAGTGTGGGTTCCATCTCCGAGCCTCAGTGTGGGTTCCATCTCCCAGCCTCAGCGTGGACTCCATCTCCCGGCCTCAGCGTGTGCGCCATCTCCCGGCCTCAGCATGGACGCCATCTCCCAGCCTCAGTGTGTGCTCCATCTCCCAGCCTCAGGGTGGGCTCCATCTCCCAGTCTCAGTGTGGACTCCATCGCCCAGCCTCAGCGTGGACTCTATCACCCAGCCTCAGCGTAAACACCATCTCCCAGCCTCAGCGTAAACACCATCTCCCAGCCTCAGTGTGGGCTCCATCTCCCGGCCTCAGTGTGTGGGCTCCATCTCCCAGCCTCAGCGTAAACTCCATCTCCCTGCCTCAGCGTGGACGCCCTCTCCCAGCCTCAATATGGGCTCCATCTCCCAGCCTCAGCGTAAACTCCATCTCCCAGCCTCAGCGTAAACTCCATCTCCCTGCCTCAGCGTGGATGCCATCTCCCAGCCGCAGTGTGGACGCCATCTCACAGCCTCAGTGTGGACTCCATCTCCCGGACTCAGTGCGGACTCCATCTCCCAGCCTCAGTGTGGACTGCATTTCCCAGCCACAACATGGACTCCATCTCCTGGCCTCAGTGTGGGCTGCATCTCCCGGCCTCAGTGTGGACTCCATCTCCAGGCGTCAGTGTGGACACCGTCTCCCGGCCTCAGTGTGGACTCCATCTCCCGGCGTCAGTGTGGTCTCCATCTAAC
>NW_025212792.1:26086-28665 GCF_004010195.1 Chiloscyllium plagiosum | reverse complement strand
TGCCTTCAGCAGTTATTTCCCAAATATTGCAGATGACAGATAATAGCCATTTAATCTGGGAATTGTATCCAAAACATGAAAGATAGTAAGAGTTACCTTGATGGCAGGACACGTGCACTCAGCATCATCAAGTTGAGGCAACTGACTTGCACCCTTAACAATGTAATTCCGTAAATCAGTAAGATTCACCAGATGTTTTTGAAAACATAAGTAGCTGAAAGCTGGCGTTTTAAAATGTGACGCAAAACCTTCTCATGGTTTATATCTGATGTAATGGGAACTGCCCCTGATTCTGAGACAGAGCTTTGGATTTGATTCCCATTCCTGGAGCAGCGAGGTAGTGTCCCTCGTTCTGGAGCAGGAGGTCTGTATTCAAATACTGCTTGTTGCAGAGGTCTGTCACAGCAGGTCAGAACAGGTTGATGAACAAACAGGAAAATTATTTCGCAGCTTTAGGGGCTACTGCTATGTATTGCTGGTGTCCCCACCTCTGGGGAAAAAAAGTTGTAGCTTCAAATCCCATCTGAGATATTTCATAATATTTCTGAACAAGTTGCTTGAAATTGTTTTACTATCGTGAATTGATCGAGAAGAAGAGGTATCAGCATTGAACTTCAGAATTTCGCCGCAGCTGAAAGCACAGCTTTGATTGGAGTCAAAGTTGCGCCTTTTAGAGGTTTATAAAATCATCAGCAGCACAGATAGGATGAGTAGTCAAGGTCTTTTCTCCAGACTTGGTCATTCTAAAACTGGAAGGCAACGGGGGGAAAAGATTTCAAGGGAAATAAGGGGTAACCTTTTTCACTCAGAAGGTTTGGCATGCATGGAATAAGCTGCCAGGGGAAATGGTGAAGGTTAGCAAAATTACAACGACATCTGGATGGGTATATGATTTAGAAGGATTTCGAGGGATATGGACCAAATTCTGGCAAATGGGACGCGATTAATTCAGAGATATCTGTTGGCATGGACGAGTTTGGGCAAAAGAGTTTGTTTCCATTCTGTATATCTCTCAGATTCATTAAGGCAATTGATCAAGATCACTTTTTAGACTTCAATGTCCACTATATATCCAATCGTGTTGTCTTCCACCAATTTTCTAACTGTGCGTATGGAATTCTCATTTCAACCGTTCGCATAAATGATAAACAGCAATGGATCCAGCACAGATCGCTGTGGAATACTTCTGGTCACAGGCCTGCAGTCAGAAGAATAGCAACCCTTTTTACCAATACTGTTTCCTGCCATTAGGCAAAACCACATGCCCACAGACACACAGACACAGGCACGCATACTTGTACAGTCACAAAGAGACATAGACATTTTAGCGTCTTTAAGAGGTAGATAGATAAGTTTTCTTAATACTGGGTTCAAGGCTTTCATTGAGAAGGCAGCAGAACTGGTTTGAAAAACATTTCAGCAATGAGCAATGGCAGAGTAAATTCGATGGGCCAAATGGCCTAATTCTGCTCTAATTTTCTAAGCTGTATTTATTGTGTGCGTACAGTGAACTCTGTGCGTAATTTGTGCATCTTTTTGTGTATGGACTCATTTTTGTATCTGTGGGTCTGTATTTTTGTGCCTGTGTGCCTTTGAGTGAATATGTGCGTGCATGGCTGTGTGCATGTTTGAGTGTGTGTTGCGTCTGTGTGAGTACTTGTGTGTATTTATGTGTTTGTGTGTGTGCGCGCGTAAATGAGTGAGCCAATTAATCACAAACTTTAATTGACAGTAGGAGACAGACGGTTGTGATACAGGATTGCTTTTCTGACTGGAGAGCTATGACTAGTGGTGCACCACAAGGATCAGTGCAGACTCCACCGCTCTTGTTCATTTATCTAAATGATTTGATGTGAACGGAAGAGGTATGCTGAGGAAGTTTGAAGATGACACCAAAATTGGTGCTGTGATCGTCAGTGAAGAAGATTATCTCAAAGAACAATGGAACCTTGATCATATGGGCCAACGAGCTGAGAAGTGGCAGATGGAATTTAATTTAAAAGAATGTGAGGAACTGCATTTTGGAAAGGCAATCAGGACAGAACGTACTCACTTCAGGGTAAGGTCCTGGGGAGTGTTGCTGACAAAGAGAGTGAAGGGTGTTGGCGCAATTCTCCTTCAAAGCTAAGTCGCAGGTATACTTGGTGTGAAGAAGCCATTTTGTACATATGCCTTCATTAGTCACAGCATTGTAATTGCTGAAGAAAGTCTTATGCCCGAAACGTCGATTCTCCTGCTCCTTGGATGTTGCCTGACCTACTGCGCTTTTCCACCAACACATTTTACAGCATTGTAATGTCATGTCGTGGGTGAGGCCACTTTCGTAAAACAGTGTTTAGTTTGTATAACTCTGCTGTAGGAAGCATGTCGGCGAAAGTGAGGACTGAAGATGCTGGAGACCAGAGACCAGAGGACTGAAGATGCTGGAGACCAAACTGGGGGGCTGGAAAAACACAGCAGGCCAGGCAGCATCCGAGGAGCAGGAGAATCAACGTTTCGGGCATAAGCCCTTCTTCAGGAATGAGGCTGGTGTGCCAAGCGGGCTGAGATAAAAGGTGGGGGGAGGGAATTTGGGGGAG
>NW_025212792.1:14829-23059 GCF_004010195.1 Chiloscyllium plagiosum | reverse complement strand
TGGAGTGATTTAAAGCACGGAGAAAGATTTTCGTCGTTGCTGGCTCTCATTCAACTCTGTTCCGGGACATCTCGGCAGGAGATAGTTGGGGTAGCTTCCTCGGCACAAAAATCTTCAGCTGCTTCAAAAATATCTTCTCCCATCATAAGATCGGAAGTGGGGATGTTCACTCAGATGACACAATATTCAGAAAAATTTGTCCCCTCCTTAGAAGCAATTCTCTCCATGTGCATTATTACCTGGACAGCATTCCGGCTTGTGCTGTTAAAATGTCGGTTACATGTATGTAAAAGCACGACTCGACCCTGCTCACTTCCTCAATAAAAGCAGGTGCTCATTCAGCAAAATAAGCTCACTTCACAGGAATATGGTTCCATCATTCAGCTGAACAAAACAATTGGAGAAGAAGAGAGATAGTCTAATCATAGGAAGACACCGAGCCTCGTGTTATGGACCAGGAGAGCGCGCTTCAAATGTATTGGAACGAGTTAGCCTTAACCCTAAAACTTCCTAATTTTAATGGCGAACGTAAACTGCCTGTTCCGGATGCGCTGTTACTCTTCAAACTACTCGATGTTAAGAAAAAAAAACTGGAGTTAAAATGCAAACAAAGACAGGAGAAATTAGAATAATTTAACTCTATTGGACACCTTGACAGCATAGTTCATTATATTTGCTATTTCAAACTTCCAACATAGTAACATCCCATAATCACACCTCTTGGCAAAAAGGAACATTCAGTTACAGAATGTCACCTCTAGTGATGCAATAAAGGAAGGGAACTTTCAACATAGAGAACTCTTCAGAGAGAGTAAAGCCATGAGACATTCTCTGGAGTTGCGAACTGTCTTGACATCCCAATAGCTTCAAATGACACGAAGAAACCAGTAATCTGAATCTGAGACAGCTGACCACACCAATTCAGGTTGCTTTAAAATAAGCCTAAGGCCTCCCGAGCTCATTACCCAAGTGGTATTAACCAGCCAGCTTGTCACTTCTTCTTCAAACACTTTGTTAAAATAATCCAGGACAAAAGAACCGCTTAAAGCTTCAGCATTGTCACATTCGTCAGCACATCAAACAGGAAACTGAGTAACCCAACCATTCTCTTGGCCCTGTCCAATCAGACTAGGAAGAAGACATTCAGCCCCTTGAGTGTCACAATGACAGGGACAGTAAGTGGCCTTTCAGCCCCTCGAGTCACTTAAGCAGGAAGAGGAGAACGCCATTCTCTCCCTCGAGTCACTTACAGAAAGACAGGAGGAGGCCATTGAGTTCCTTAAATTACTTACCCAGTGAGAGAACGAAAAATTCGATTTTCCAACACGACGATCAAATGGATCAGACCACTGTACTTTGTTCGTCGTGCCTCCATTGCTCGTGTTACACATGCTACGTTAACGTGATTTTCGAGTAGTGAGGAGGGAATAGAGATATTTTATTTGACGTCTCAAGGAGCCATTATCGATTAAGGAGAAGACAGACTGGGGTTGTCTATGGAAGAGAGAAGTTGGTGAGACTGTTAACTGCTTCTGAAATAAGATATTGTGACTGTTGTTGCGATTGTGTACATGACGTTCAGTTGCACATTTTTGTGGGGAGAGATCATTCAGAGCCTGTATCAGCCTCTCAATCGGGCGGTGGCTCTTAGGAGGAATTAAACGAACAGGAATGCCCTATGAGATGAATGAATGCCGTCCTGAACTTAAAATAATGCTGATCTTGTACATGTTGATCTTGTTTAGAGAACTTACTGTGCAGAATACCCTCTACACTTGATTCTGTCAAAGCTCCTTGCATCCTATGATCAGCAGGTTGTTGCTTCGTATGCTCTGTCAGTAATGCTCACAACAGAAGTTTTTCCCTGTACTAAGGCACACGTGACAATTAATCAAATCAAACAATCCTGGTTAATGTATGCAAATAAGTGATCACAGTCGACACCCAAGTTTCAATGCAACGATCTATTCTTCTCTCACAGCTCGACAGATTAGCCACTCATTTTCTTCACTCTCTTCTTATGGTACCATCATCAGTGTCTGTTGTGAGGAGATCCTTCTTGCAAAGGAGATGAAATACTCTCTCAGCAAGGATCTACAATTGCAGGAAGGTGGATGTACTCAAGTACGTACATCATCTTACAATGAAGGGCAACATACCATTTACTGCACTCATTAATTCCAATTAGGATGTACTATTTTGGTGACTCGTGATCAAGGAAATGCAATGATAATTTCCTTTTTCTGAATCAAAGCTGACTCTACCAAGTCATACCATGATTCCGCAAGTATCTACTTATCATATTACTTACAAAAGATAGAAGTATTTTCCTCATAACTGACGTCAAGGTCTCCGGCATTTAGTCTTTTTGTTTTCAGGTTTTGGTTTAAATATTTAGAATTACAGCATCGACTTTGCTGTTTGCAAGAATAAGAATTTTCTGTTCCTAAAGAATTTCGAAGGATAATCATTTTCTTTCTCTTGCAGTCACAACGGTTAAGATACATTTGGAAACATGAAATAGAAAGTTTGGAGTGATATGGGTTAAGCGCAGGCAGTTTGGACTGGGTTAGTTTGGAGCTATGGTCAGCATGGATTAGCTGGAGGGAACGATCTCTTTCTGTCCTGTATGAATCTATATTTTTTTTCTTTGGTTCCACATCAACTCTCCGAATACACTGGGATGGACCTCATCATTGGCAGCAAATTACCAAGCTTCAAATTCAATCAGTTTTTTTTTTATTTGAGCAATTACACTTTATTTAATTCAATGCACCCACAGTTTCACATATTCATCTGTCAGTCTATCCATTATATTTCTGGAAGATTTTCTGACTCTTTCTCTCTGGAGCAGAGGTAAACCCCGTCAGCGAGTGAGAACATACGAGCACTGCACTTGTAGAAGATGGAGATGGCACACACTTTTGCACAGAAAGTTCTAGAATGAAAACAGATCAATTCAACTCTCATTTCATGGCCACTGACAGCACAGTTCCTGCCCTAATGTGAGCTTACAGGTTATGCTAAAGGAGGTGCCACAAAGCTGCGACCACCTCGTTTTCGAATAAAACTACATTACACTTTGCATCTGGCATTCTTCCAGGGAGAGGTAAGAATAGTTTTGCGATCGAAACATTTTAACTGGAAGAAGGGCAGGGAAATACTACCGGCCAGAGAGCAACTGCAAACAGAAAGTTGTGGGTGATGGTATATTCAGAAACAGCACTGACGCTGAAGTGAAGACTTGAAACTTTATGGAGGTGGTACTGGAAATATTTGGTGGTGGAAGGAATATTGAGAGATAAATCAGTTTAAGACAAAATGGGGTAATAGTAATTATGAATGTTTGAGTTCCTCCTCAGATGTTTGTAAATGAAAGGTACTCAATTCATGGAATATGATGGAGTTTGTGATTGAAAATGAAGAAACTCATTTGCATCTTGACTAAATATAGACAACAGAAATAGGGTTGACGTACACAATGGTTTACGTAATAAATAAAATGACAGAGGGAGACTCAGCAGGAACACTAACATCAGCGAGGATGGGATAGTAACAGGCATGAATACTCATTAGTACAAAATTTATCTGCGATGCCAACGATATCCAATCTTTTGTGAGCCAGTAAAAATAATGGTATAAACCGCTACCGATTTATACAACATTCAAATCTATTGTTCACATATACTGATGCAGTATTGAACATGACAGTCTATTGTTCTCCGATTCTGATCCACTGTGGGAACATTCTAGTTCAATGTTCTCAGATTCTGATCTATTGTTGGAAAATTCCGATCTATTTTTCTCAGATTCTGACCCATTGTTGGAACTCTACATTCGAATGTTCTCAGATTCTGAACCCTCCCTCTCTCTGGGTTGCTAATCCGAATCATATCGAGGACAATGCTGCCGCTGATACTACGGGATGACAAATTGTAAGAAACCGCTTACAAATAGAAGAGGGAAAGCCTCCAGTGACACAGTTAGGACTCGTGTTGACTGACATCAATCACAGTCACTGAATAAAGAACTTTAGTAAAGCCCTTTCATTTCATCATGTTTATTGCGACAACACCTACTTTGCGTGGGATGTTGCCATAGTCTGCTATTAGTCTTATTGTCCATCGCCAATTTCTCTAAAAAAACGTGATGGTTTCCCTTCACAGGCTCAATGGCTCTGCTGTGTTATCCTCATACAATGCTCTAGTTTCCCAAGAGACAATCGACAGCGTGTGCCTACACAAAAGTCGGTTCCACCACAATAACTTGCAATCTAAAACCTGTCTGTAGGCACAACTCTTCTGAACGCAGACACGAAATTCGGATTTCTCAGGTTCTTACTCTCACAGCTCTAAAACGGCAACGTTTTCTTTTACACATGCAATTCAGTAATTTCTTTCTAAAGTTGCATACATATTATTGCGCAGTTGATAAGCCTTCTTTTTCAGATTTTTGACCTTAACCCAAAAGTCATTGTTACATGCATAATTCCTTTTACGCATAAATCGTTAGCTACATTCCACCACCAGGAAGGAAGGATACACCCAAATGGCAAAGGACAAGCAGTGCCCTCGTCAACCGAGGGCAATGGTGAATGATCAAAAAAGTGAAAGGCGAGGCAGGGAGAAATCAAGGTCGAGTGGAGTTGGGAATAAAACCCTGCACATCCCGCGGAGCCCACCTCTATCATGAAAGCCTCGAAGATGTTGGTGGACACTGCTTACTCCATTTCGAGTGATAGCTGGGCCCCTCGAATTCCCTTCTCCCAACGTTCCTTTGCGCCTTTTTGGGATTCCCTGCTCTAGATTTTCAGTCTCATGCGGATGTGTGTTATAAAACATAGAACGATTCAGTGCAGAACAGACCGCTGAAACATCGATATTGCACAGACCAGTGGAACGAATCTGAAGCCCATCTAACCTATACTATTACATGATCATTCATGCGGCTATCCAATGACAATTTAAATGCTACCAAGACTACTGAGTCCACTACAGTTGCAGGCAGGCCGTACCTCGCCCGAACAACAATAAACAGCCATTCATAGATGTCGCAGTGGAGCGAACATCCAATGTAGAGCTTCAGACCAGTGTTTACAGAAAAGAACACATAGGGACCAAGTACTGAACTACAGAAGCAATCATCGAAACATCCACAAACGAAGGTGCATGAGAACATTACTTCAACGAGCCACACACTGCAGCACAGAGGAACGACAAAGAGCAGAGAAAAATAACCGATGTAGTGCATACAAAAATGACGCGTACCCAATGAATACAGTCCGCCGAATTCTCAGCAATAAATCAAACAAACAGACAAAACGCGTTCAGAAAGCCTAGACACAGTCACCTACATCAAAGACATCTCGGAAATCACAGCCAGACTACTCATACCTCTAGACATTATGGAACTCCACAATCCCACCAAGACAATAAAACAGCAGTTAACAAACTTGAAGCACCCTACACACACAACAAACAAAACTAATGTCATTTACAAAATACCATGCAAGAACTGGAACAAACACCACATTAGACGAATAGGCAGAATGTTAGCCACCAGCATACATGAACACCAACTGGCTACACAAAAGACATGACACAGTGTCAGTGGTATCTTTACATCCAGATGAGGAGGGACATCACTCCGACTGGGACAACACAACCATCCTACGATAAGCCAAACAGAGACACCTGCAGGGATTCCTAGAAGGATGGCATTCCAACCGGAACTCCGTGAACAAACTCATGGACTTGAATCCCATTTATTATCCCCAGAGAAAAAGAAAAGGAAATGGCATCGCCACTGGAAATAGCATCACCTCACGAAATGACGTCACCGACCTAAAGAAACCTAAACACATAAATAATGGGCGGGATATACCAGAAGTGTCTCATTCGGAGGCTCACTGATGATGATATGATATGATGAAGCATCTGAAAACGAACGTTACTGCTCAGGGATCAAATCTACACCAGAACCTCAACCAGAGCTACAAATATTCTCAAAACTCGCTAATCACATGCATATACATACACATATACAGGTGTTTTGAAACTGGACAGAGCAACTGCAATTGACAAAGACCCAAGAAATTAGGAAGCTCTCTCTATCAAAGGCACCTTGTCATTTGATACATATTCGCATTGTGAAGAAAGAAACCGATCCAGGGACATCTACAGACAGAAGAAGATAGACACCGATGATGACAGCTGCTGTGTGGTTTTGAAATTAAGTAGAAACAATTTTAAAATGGGTCTTAATGGAATAGTGCTTTGTTATAGCGTTGGACGCAGGTAATAAGCAGTTAAGGGAAATTGGTCTTAAAGTTGTAAACAGTCGCTGTTCAATGCTCTATTTTAGAGTGCGAAAGTAAATTGATATAATTTTAAATTAAGAGTGGAATTTGGGGATTCTGTGTCACGCAGACTTGAAAAAAATTACGAGACGAGGTGAGCTTTTCTGGGTGTTTGTTTTAATTAACAGAAGCGCCCACTAAGGTGTTGTAACACTGCTTACGTTCCGAAAAGCAGAACTAACATCTGACAGAGAGGGTGAAATCATTCACAGACCAACAGATCAGACCAAGATCTGCAGTCCTGCCACATCCTATCATAAATGGTGATTGACTATTAAACAACTCTGAAGTACAGTCCTCCACGAATGCCTCCCGTCTAATTAGTAGGCAACCCGGCATATCAGTGTAAAAGACAATGTTCCTATACCTGAGCCATCCTCAACCAGAAGTGCTGAGTGAATAATTCATCTCACTCTCGTCATAATGTCCACAAAATCACCGATGTCAGTCATGAACCAAAACGATTCGCTGCTCGTGACATCAGGAAACAGCTGATCAAGTTCGATATCAAAACGACAATGTGCTGTGACACCAGTCCGGCAATAGGACTGACACCTTATGCTGAACAAGGAGACGTGTTGTGGGGGAAGCTGTTTCTTTCCAGCTCCAACTCTGACATCTCCCTGGCAATGTGGAAAATTACTCAACTATGTCCAGTACTCTAACTTAGAATAATAACTAACTGACCAATTACCACGAAACCAGTCGCATCATGATAGTCCAATTGGTGGAAGTTCTTATTTTACCGAGCTGTCACGCACCACGGAAATGACTAGGGCAGTGTGTTTTGCGGTAGGTCCCCACTTGGAGATGGTGGTGTCGTAGAAGTGTCAAGGGATTACTAATCTACACCAGGTTAATACTGTGACAGCTGTTGGAAGTTAAGAGCAAATCATAAAATATCGAGATCTAAAATTCGGTGAGGGTAATGGGGACCAAAGTATCCAAAGTGTCGATTGGAAACAACAATTTGCTTCACTAATTTACTTTCAGCAAGCAAATCTCCCGTGCTTTCCGGGTCTAACCCAAAAGTGACTCCTAACAGACAGACATCGGAAAAAACTCTTCAATGGTCTCTGAAATGACCAAGCAAGACACTCAATTGTATCTAACTGCTCCGAGGGCTTAAAGGATAAAACCGACCAGAACACCCGGCGGAAGCCTTGATATCAGAAAAAGAATTGTGAACACAGACTTGTCGAGCCTGAAGAGACCTCCTTCCGAACACCTAAGAGCTTGTGACAGCATTCAATGAGTTTTCTCACAAACTGCACAGAAGCATCAAGAAAGAGTAGGTTATTCAACACATTAAGCCTTCCCTTTTCTAGTTTAAAGCCGAACATTTCTGCATTTCATTGTTCCCTCACAATGAAAGTATACCTTAATGTGATTAACCTCGGGAAACATAAAATAAATCTTTACTAATCTATTTGGTACATCAATTGTGCTCCTTCATTCAATATAATGATGGTTGCTCTTCCATTTTCACACCATAGCCCTAACATCTCTCCATTCATTTAATTCTCGATAGCCTTATTTATATTCAAGTCTTTGGCATCAATAGCCTTCTTCCTCAGGTCCACCAGTCTCTAAGTGAAGGCATTTACTCTCAGCTAACTGCAGAGTAGGCAGTGTAACCTTAAGAACAAAAGGGAAAAAGTGCAGACTGCAGATGCTGGAAATCAGAGCTGAAACATATGTTGCTGGAAAAGGGCAGCAGGTCAGGCAGTTCCAAGGAGCAGGAGAATTGACGTTTCGGGCATACGCCCTTCTTCAGGAATGAGGAAGGTGTGCCAAGCAGGCTAAGATAAAAGGTAGGGAGGAGGGACTTGGGGAGGGGCGTTGGTAATGCGATAGGTGGAAGGAGGTTCA
>NW_025212792.1:4162-9779 GCF_004010195.1 Chiloscyllium plagiosum | reverse complement strand
CTGTAAGGAGAGAAAAGAGCTGACGTTTCGAGTCAGGGTCAGTTAGACTCTAAACATCAGCTCGTTTCTCTCTTTACAGATGCGGCCAGACCTGCTGAGAGTTTCCATCATTTTCTCTTTTGATTTCACATTCCAGCATCCGCAGTAATTTGCTTTTATGTCTGTCTAGCATGATGAGCATTGTAAACCTTTGCCAGGATATTGGGACTATACATTCAATAGCTAGCTGCCCAGCACATGGAAATTTTCTGGCTGTACTGTGAGTAACAGTAAATAGAGCTCCAATAATTTTTGTCTCAATTTCTCTATTGCAGCAGTACAGTGTAATGGAGTATGTGAGTGAGTGCGAGTGCGTGAGTTTGTGTATATGTGTGGCTTTGAATGAGTGATGAGTTAGATGTCAAAATCATTATTTGAGAGAAAAACTGCATGGAGGAAGTCTGTTTAAATATGAATAAATGGCAGGCGACTTAACAGAAATAAACACTGAGTGATGTTTCATGGACAGATATGATTATGTGCTTGAGAATTTTAAAATAAAGGCATTGTCAGAGCCAATAACAGTATCGGTCAGAGTGCACCGGAATGATGGATGGACTGGATTTTACTGTGTTTTAGGATATCAGCTGTGGATTATCGACTCAGACTTGATACTGGTCTGAAATTGGGCGTGTCAGCAGCAGATTATTGCCGTACTTAAGACTGTATTTCATGTCTCAACGTTGAAATAGCAGATGGGATGAGCAAAGGAAGTATATTCTGCAGGTGACAAGAATTACATTTGGGAATGGTCAGGGCACGGTATCAGGAATCAGGTCATGACCAAAGGGATTACCGCAGTTGTGATTCATCTGTTTCAGTGTCACATATTGGCCAGGGATGGGATGGAGTCAGAGGAAGTAATTGGAGTTTGTAGCCAGACCACCAGGGACACTGCCCGAAGCAAAGAGGGAGATAGTGAATGAAGAAGTTCACTGATGCAGTTAGTACTGGTATGGAGAGTGAATATCTGGTTTCAGTGTCTCACAGGAATAATTACAGTGCAAAGCAAGGCAGAGTAAATGACAAAAAACGGGAGTACCATCATACATGGTTAACAGAAATAATATCAGAACAGTAAGACTTTCAAGGGACACCAACGATAGCCACGATATGATAATAAATGTATTGAATAATCTAAAGTACATTTCAATCTGCTCTGAGAATGACATCCAACCATAATATATAAAAATTAGGAAAATCCCCACAAAATCTCATGTTGGAAAATTCAGTCTGATGTTCTGTGATTCTGATCTCTCCTTCCCCTCCTTCTGGATCTGCTGATCCCTGTTAGTGCTTTCAGTGATGATCCAGATCATACTGTGGGATAAGACATGGATCGAAGCCTTCGTATCATTAAAATATGGAAACCATCCACTGGGATAATTAGAATCCATGGAGGGGAACATTAATCACAATCACTGAATAAATAGGTTCAGGTAACGCCTTCCTTACTTTTTATGGAAAAAAATTTGAACATTTACACGATCTGGTTGGGATGGATGATGGTTGCTGAGAAATGGACCATAAATCTTCCAATCGTTTCTACCTTTCTTTCAGGTATGTGGGAGTTATGCCAGAACACTGCAGGGATCTATATGTTGCACCCTGTTTATAAAAATAAACAGGGATAAAGCAACAGACCAGTTGCAAAAAATGACTAATTGGCAATGTGTATAGAGACCTTAACACAAGGTAACAATATGTATTACTCATTAGGTTTGTGAATGCTGCTTCTGTTGTTAACTGCGCTGTTATCAACTTATGTGATAACCTTGAGACATCTGTCAGAGCATTAAAGCTGCTTCTCAGGACAATGGAGAAGAATTTCTGTCGCCATGTGCCTGTTCCAGAGTAATAGACGGAGGCTATTCAGCCCACAACTTCCGATTACCACTTGAAGATGTGTGAAGCTGTTGTATTGGCACATTTTGCAAATTGAATCATTCAAAACATAGATAAGTTTGAGGACTAGTTTACTGAGGTAGCACGGGCTAAGGTAAGAAACAGGAAAGTACAGGTCACATCTGTTGGAAGTTTTCAATAGGCCTCCGAACAGTTCCAGAGATACAGAGACAAGGATTGCAAATATTATCCTGGATAGAAGTGAGAGTGACAGTGCAGTTGTTATCGGGGCTTTAACTTTCGAAATATGGACGTGAAGACTATAGTTCGAGTACTTTCCAATGTGTGTAGGAGTGTTTCCGAAAGAGTATGCAGACTGGCAAGCAAAAGGTGAGACCAGGCTGGATTTGGTACGGGGGAATGAATCGAGTCATGTGGTAGATTTGGCGGTAGATGCACCCTTTGTTAAAAGTGACCTCAATGCCATTATGTTTACATTAGCAATGGAAAGGGATAAGTATATACGGCAGGGCAAGGTTTATAGATGAGGGAAATGCAATTATGATGCGGTTAGGCAAGTTTTAGGATGGACAGGATGGGGAAAGAAACTGCAGGGAATGGGCATAATTGAAACGTGGAGCTTATTCATTAATCAGCGACTGCATGTCCTTGATAAGTATGCACCTGAAAGGAAAGCAGAAAGTGGACGAGCGAGGGAACCGTGGTTTACTAAAGAATTTGAAGCCCTTGTCCAGCTGAAGAAGGAGGCGTATGTAAAGATGAGACATGAAGTCTCAGCGAGGGCGCATGGGGGTTATAAGTTCGTCAATGAAGTCCTGAAGAGAAAGTTAAGAAGAACCAAGAGGAGACGTGAGACTTCGTCGGCAGGTAGGATCAAGGAAAACACTAAACCTTTTATCGGAAATGAAACAAGACATGAAGTAATACCAATCAAGGACAGTAGTGGGATGTTGAAAGTTGAGATGGAGGAGATAGCAGAGGTGCTAAATGATTAGTTTCGTCAGTATTCATACATGAAAAAGACAATGTTGTCGAGGGGAATACTGATATACAGACGACGAGAGGCAACATGACTAAGGTTCACACAGAGGAGGTGTTACTAATTCTGGAAAGTGTGAAAATAGGTAAATCAACTGGGCTGAATGGGATTTTTCCTCATTTTATTTTGGAAGCGTAGGATGAGATTGCAGAGCCTTTGGTTTTAATTTTTCTTGTGCCATGGTTTACAGATTGGTACCAAAAAACCTGAAAGTTAGTATCTGTTATCCCCTAGTTCAAGGAGGAGAGTAGAGTCATTTCTGGTAAATATAGACAAGTAAGCCTTACTGCTGTTGTGGCAAGGAGCTATAAAGGAGTGAAAGAGAGAGGATCTATAATCACCTACAGCGGAAAACTTAACGAGGATAGTCAACACGGTTTTATGAAAGGGATGGCGTGGCTTACAAACCTCTTTTTTTGAGAAGTTGACCAAACAGATGGATGAGTTTAACGCAGTCGATATGGTGTGCATGGATTTCAGTAATGAATTTGATAAGATTCACCATGGTAGCCTTTGCAGAAAATACGGAGGCGTGATATTGAGGGTGATTGGCGGTTGAATCAGAAAATGATTAGCTGAAAGAAGATAGAGGGTTGTGGTTGGTGGGAAGTGTTCATCCTGACGTTTAGTTACTAGTGGTGTACCGTAGTATCTGTTTTGGGGCCACTGATGATTGTCATTTTTATAAATAACCCTGACGTGGGCTTGGAAGGATTGTTTGGTAAATTTGTAGATGCCACTAAGGTCGTTGGAGTTGTAGATAGTGCAGTTGCAAGGTACAGAGAAACATAGATGAAATGCAGAGCTGCACTGATAGCTGGAAAATCGAGCTTAATTCTGCAAAGCATGAGTTGATTCACTTTGAAAGGAGTAACAGAAATTCAGATTAGTGAGCTTATAGTAAGATTTTTGGTTATGTGGATGAGCAGCGTGATCTCAATGTCCACGTACATAGTGTCCTGAACGTTGACACTCAGTTTGACAGGGTTGGTAAGAAGGCGTACAGTGTGTTAACATTTTTGGTAGAGGGATTGAGTTTCAGAGCTATGAGGTCATGCTGCAGCTGTACAAAATTCTGATGCGGCTGCACTTGGAGTATTACTTATCTTTCTGGTCGCCACATTTTGGAAGGACAGAGAAGCCTTTGAAAGGGTCCAGAGAAGACTTACTCGGATGTTGCCTGGTTTGGGGGAAAGGCTTTATGATTAAAGGCTGAGGGACTTGAGGCTATTTTCGTTCGACAAAATGATGTTGAGAGTTAATTAGTTGAGATAATTAAATGATCATGCGAGTAAAAGAGTGGACAGTGAG
The DNA here is from genome assembly GCF_004010195.1 of Chiloscyllium plagiosum. NCBI lineage: Eukaryota > Metazoa > Chordata > Chondrichthyes > Orectolobiformes > Hemiscylliidae > Chiloscyllium > Chiloscyllium plagiosum. Next base: position 5,524 of record NW_025212792.1, on the reverse strand, counting down.
AGATGTTGGCCTCGGATGGTGATGGCAATCCTGAATGGACTTAGCTTTAAAATGAGGGGTGAACGATGTGGGACGGATGTCAGAGGTAGTTTCTTTACTCACATCGGAGTAATGGCGTGGAATGCCCTGCCTGCAAAGGTAGTAGTCTTGCCAATTTTAAGAGCATATGCATGGTTATTGGATAGATATATGGATCTAAATGGGTTACTGTAGGTTTGCTTGTCTTCAGCTTGGTACCATGGAGGGCCGAAGGGCCTGTACTGCGCTGCAATATTCTGTGTTCTAATTATTCCTGCAGATGTACGAGTGATTACTGACCCAACATCTCGGCTGAGGAGTTTGTGATTCTGTAACTGAGAAAAGAGGCACCTTCATGAGATACAGATAAAAAATAAAACTCCTCATAAATCACCGGTTGATGTGTCATTTAATTTCTCAGGCCTGTTACAGAGGGATAGGAAGAGTTCATCCAGCTTCTGAGTTCTGTTACAGAGCGATAGAAGATGACCATTCGGCCGTGCGATCCTGCTACAGAGGAACAGGAGGCCATACAATTTATTGAGTCTGTTGCAGAGGGTCAGGAGGAGACAATTCTCTCTCTCGAGTCTGTTATGGGGAAGGGTCGAAGGCCATTCAGCCTCTCGAGTCTTTTACAGAGGGGCAAGAGGAGGCCCTTGAATGACTCAAACCTGTTAAAGAGGGACAGGAGGAGACCATTCAGCCTCTCAGCCTTTTCTTGAAGGACAGGAGATACCGGCCACTGCAGCGGACAGCTGTAACTGACAACCGGAAGTGGCAGATACAAATCACTATAAATGCCGGAGGAAACATCACAGAAGCGCTTCACAGGAGGCACCAAGCACTGAGGATGTCACCTAGACAGGGGAGGAAACGTCTGCAACACAAATTCCCAGTTCGGCGAACAGAACCACAACAATGAGCACCCAAGCTACAAATCTTCTCCCAAACGTAGATAGCCATTCAGCTTCTCAGGTCTGTGCAGAGGGACAGGGTGACACCATTCAGCCTCCCGAGTATGTTGCTGAGGGAGAGGAGAAGGCCACTCAGTCTCTCTCGAGGTGGTTACGAGGGACAGGCGGAAGCGAGCCAGCCTCTTAAAACTGTTACAGAGGGACAGGAATAGGCCATTCTGCCTCTCTATCCTGTTAGAAAGTGACAAGAGAATGCTTTTCAACCACTCTAGTCGCCTACAGAGGGACATGCGAACACCTTTCCCCCTTTTCAGACTGTTGCAGAGTGACGAGAGAAGGACAGTCAGCCTCTCAACCCTACTACAGAGGGACTGGTTGCGGCCGTTCAGCCTCTTGAACCTGTTACAGAGGGGCAGAAAAAGGCCATTCT